>NW_026601361.1:0-55965 GCF_029448725.1 Salvelinus fontinalis
AGATAACTATATCCTCTAATTCACACTGTCCAGTCCTGGAGATAACTATATCCTCTAATTCACACTGTCCAGTCCTGGAGATAACTATATCCTCTAATTCACACTGTCCAGTCCTGGAGATAACTATATCCTCTAATTCACACTGTCCAGTCCTGGAGATAACTACATCCTCTAATTCACACTGCCCAGTCCTGGAGATAACTATATCCTCTAATTCACACTGCCCAGTCCTGGAGATAACTACATCCTCTAATTCACACTGCCCAGTCCTGGAGATAACTATATATACTAATTCACACTGCCCAGTCCTGGAGATAACTATATCCTCTAATTCACACTGTCCAGTCCTGGAGATAACTATATCCTCTAATTCACACTGCCCAGTCCTGGAGATAACTATATCCTCTAATTCACACTGCCCAGTCCTGGAGATAACTATATCCTCTAATTCACACTGCCCAGTCCTGGAGATAACTACATCCTCTAATTCACACTGCCCAGTCCTGGAGATAACTATTTATACTAATTCACACTGCCCAGTCCTGGAGATAACTATTTATACTAATTCACACTGCCCAGTCCTGGAGATAACTACATCCTCTAATTCACACTGCCCAGTCCTGGAGATAACTATTTATACTAATTCACACTGCCCAGTCCTGGAGATAACTATATCCTCTAATTCACACTGCCCAGTCCTGGAGATAACTATATCCTCTAATTCACACTGCCCAGTCCTGGAGATAACTATATCCTCTAATTCACACTGCCCAGTCCTGGAGATAACTACATCCTCTAATTCACACTGCCCAGTCCTGGAGATAACTACATATAATAATTCACACTGCCCAGTCCTGGAGATAACTATTTATACTAATTCACACTGCCCAGTCCTGGAGATAACTACATCCTCTATTTCACACTGCCCAGTCCTGGAGATAACTATTTATACTAATTCACACTGCCCAGTCCTGGAGATAACTATATCCTCTAATTCACACTGCCCAGTCCTGGAGATAACTATATCCTCTAATTCACACTGCCCAGTCCTGGAGATAACTATATCCTCTAATTCACACTGCCCAGTCCTGGAGATAACTACATCCTCTAATTCACACTGCCCAGTCCTGGAGATAACTATATCCTCTAATTCACACTGCCCAGTCCTGGAGATAACTATATCCTCTAATTCACACTGCCCAGTCCTGGAGATAACTACATCCTCTAATTCACACTGCCCAGTCCTGGAGATAACTATATCCTCTAATTCACACTGCCCAGTCCTGGAGATAACTACATCCTCTAATTCACACTGCCCAGTCCTGGAGATAACTATATCCTCTAATTCACACTGCCCAGTCCTGGAGATAACTACATCCTCTAATTCACACTGCCCAGTCCTGGAGATAACTATATCCTCTAATTCACACTGCCCAGTCCTGGAGATAACTATATATACTAATTCACACTGCCCAGTCCTGGAGATAACTATATCCTCTAATTCACACTGTCCAGTCCTGGAGATAACTACATCCTCTAATTCACACTGCCCAGTCCTGGAGATAACTATATCCTCTAATTCACACTGCCCAGTCCTGGAGATAACTTCATCCTCTAATTCACACTGCCCAGTCCTGGAGATAACTATATCCTCTAATTCACACTGCCCAGTCCTGGAGATAACTACATCTTCTAATTCACACTGCCCAGTCCTGGAGATAACTACATCTTCTAATTCACACTGCCCAGTCCTGGAGATAACTATATATACTAATTCACACTGCCCAGTCCTGGAGATAACTACATCTTCTAATTCACACTGCCCAGTCCTGGAGATAACTATATATACTAATTCACACTGCCCAGTCCTGGAGATAACTATATCCTCTAATTCACACTGCCCACTCCTGGAGATAACTATATCCTCTAATTCACACTGCCCAGTCCTGGAGATAACTATATATACTAATTCACACTGCCCAGTCCTGGAGATAACTATATATACTAATTCACACTGCCCAGTCCTGGAGATAACTATATCCTCTAATTCACACTGCCCAGTCCTGGAGATAACTACATCCTCTAATTCACACTGCCCAGTCCTGGAGATAACTATATATACTAATTCACACTGCCCAGTCCTGGAGATAACTACATCCTCTAATTCACACTGCCCAGTCCTGGAGATAACTACATCCTCTAATTCACACTGCCCAGTCCTGGAGATAACTACATCCTCTAATTCACACTGCCCAGTCCTGGAGATAACTATATATAATAATTCACACTGCCCAGTCCTGGAGATAACTATATCCTCTAATTCACACTGCCCAGTCCTGGAGATAACTATATATACTAATTCACACTGCCCAGTCCTGGAGATAACTACATCCTCTAATTCACACTGCCCAGTCCTGGAGATAACTACATCCTCTAATTCACACTGCCCAGTCCTGGAGATAACTATATCCTCTAATTCACACTGCCCAGTCCTGGAGATAACTATATATAATAATTCACACTGCCCAGTCCTGGAGATAACTATATCCTCTAATTCACACTGCCCAGTCCTGGAGATAACTATATATAATAATTCACACTGCCCAGTCCTGGAGATAACTATATCCTCTAATTCACACTGCCCAGTCCTGGAGATAACTATATATACTAATTCACACTGCCCAGTCCTGGAGATAACTACATCCTCTAATTCACACTGCCCAGTCCTGGAGATAACTACATCCTCTAATTCACACTGTCCAGTCCTGGAGATAACTATATCCTCTAATTCACACTGTCCAGTCCTGGAGATAACTATATCCTCTAATTCACACTGTCCAGTCCTGGAGATAACTACATCCTCTAATTCACACTGCCCAGTCCTGGAGATAACTATATCCTCTAATTCACACTGCCCAGTCCTGGAGATAACTACATCCTCTAATTCACACTGCCCAGTCCTGGAGATAACTATATATACTAATTCACACTGCCCAGTCCTGGAGATAACTATATCCTCTAATTCACACTGCCCAGTCCTGGAGATAACTATATCCTCTAATTCACACTGCCCAGTCCTGGAGATAACTATATATACTAATTCACACTGCCCAGTCCTGGAGATAACTATATCCTCTAATTCACACTGCCCAGTCCTGGAGATAACTATATATACTAATTCACACTGCCCAGTCCTGGAGATAACTATATCCTCTAATTCACACTGCCCAGTTCTGGAGATAACTATATCCTCTAATTCACACTGCCCAGTCCTGGAGATAACTATATATACTAATTCACACTGCCCAGTCCTGGAGATAACTATATATACTAATTCACACTGCCCAGTCCTGGAGATAACTATATCCTCTAATTCACACTGCCCAGTCCTGGAGATAACTACATCCTCTAATTCACACTGCCCATTCCTGGAGATAACTAAATCCTCTAATTCACACTGTCCAGTCCTGGAGATAACTATATCCTCTAATTCACACTGCCCAGTCCTGGAGACAACTACATCCTCTAATTCACACTGCCCAGTCCTGGAGATAACTATATATACTAATTCACACTGTCCAGTCCTGGAGATACCTACATCCTCTAATTCACACTGCCCAGTCCTGGAGATAACTATATATACTAATTCACACTGCCCAGTCCTGGAGATAACTATATCCTCTAATTCACACTGCCCAGTCCTGGAGATAACTATATATACTAATTCACACTGCCCAGTCCTGGAGATAACTATATCCTCTAATTCACACTGCCCAGTCCTGGAGATAACTACATCCTCTAATTCACACTGCCCAGTCCTGGAGATAACTACATCCTCTAATTCACACTGCCCAGTCCTGGAGATAACTATATCCTCTAATTCACACTGTCCAGTACTGGAGATAACTATATATACTAATTCACACTGCCCAGTCCTGGAGATAACTACATCCTCTAATTCACACTGCCCAGTCCTGGAGATAACTATATATACTAATTCACACTGCCCAGTCCTGGAGATAACTACATCCTCTAATTCACACTGCCCAGTCCTGGAGATAACTATATATACTAATTCACACTGCCCAGTCCTGGAGATAATTACATCCTCTAATTCACACTGTCCAGTCCTGGAGATAACTACATCCTCTAATTCACACTGCCCAGTCCTGGAGATAACTATATATAATAATTCACACTGCCCAGTCCTGGAGATAACTATATCCTCTAATTCACACTGCCCAGTCCTGGAGATAACTACATCCTCTAGTTCACACTGCCCAGTCCTGGAGATAACTATATCCTCTAATTCACACTGCCCAGTCCTGGAGATAACTATATCCTCTAATTCACACTGTCCAGTCCTGGAGATAACTATATATACTAATTCACAATGCCCAGTCCTGGAGATAACTATATATACTAATTCACACAGCCCAGTCCTGGAGATAACTACATATACTAATTCACACTGCCCAGTCCTGGAGATAACTATATATACTAATTCACACTGCCCAGTCCTGGAGATAACTATATCCTCTAATTCACACTGCCCAGTCCTGGAGATAACTACATCCTCTAATTCACACTGCCCAGTCTTGGAGATAACTATATATAATAATTCACACTGCCCAGTCCTGGAGATAACTATATCCTCTAATTCACACTGCCCAGTCCTGGAGATAACTATATCCTCTAATTCACACTGCCCAGTCCTGGAGATAACTATATCCTCTAATTCACACTGCCCAGTCCTGGAGATAACTACATCCTCTAATTCACACTGCCCAGTCCTGGAGATAACTATATATACTAATTCACACAGCCCAGTCCTGGAGATAACTACATATACTAATTCACACTGCCCAGTCCTGGAGATAACTATATATACTAATTCACACTGCCCAGTCCTGGAGATAACTATATATACTAATTCACACTGCCCAGTCCTGGAGATAACTACATCCTCTAATTCACACTGCCCAGTCCTGGAGATAACTATATCCTCTAATTCACACAGCCCAGTCCTGGAGATAACTACATCCTCTAATTCACACTGCCCAGTCCTGGAGATAACTATATATACTAATTCACACTGCCCAGTCCTGGAGATAACTATATCCTCTAATTCACACTGCCCAGTCCTGGAGATAACTATATCCTCTAATTCACACTGCCCAGTCCTGGAGATAACTATATATACTAATTCACACTGCCCAGTCCTGGAGATAACTATATATACTAATTCACACTGTCCAGTCCTGGAGATAACTATATATACTAATTCACACTGCCCAGTCCTGGAGATAACTATATATACTAATTCACACTGCCCAGTCCTGGAGATAACTACATCCTCTAATTCACACTGCCCAGTCCTGGAGATAACTATATATACTAATTCACACTGCCCAGTCCTGGAGATAACTATATCCTCTAATTCACACTGTCCAGTCCTGGAGATAACTATATATACTAATTCACACTGCCCAGTCCTGGAGATAACTATATCCTCTAATTCACACTGTCCAGTCCTGGAGATAACTATATATACTAATTCACACTGCCCAGTCCTGGAGATAACTATATATACTAATTCACACTGCCCAGTCCTGGAGATAACTATATATACTAATTCACACTGTCCAGTCCTGGAGATAACTATATATACTAATTCACACTGCCCAGTCCTGGAGATAACTATATATACTAATTCACACTGCCCAGTCCTGGAGATAACTACATCCTCTAATTCACACTGTCCAGTCCTGGAGATAACTATATATACTAATTCACACTGCCCAGTCCTGGAGATAACTATATCCTCTAATTCACACTGCCCAGTCCTGGAGATAACTATATCCTCTAATTCACACTGTCCAGTCCTGGAGATAACTATATCCTCTAATTCACACTGCCCAGTCCTGGAGATAACTATATCCTCTAATTCACACTGTCCAGTCCTGGAGATAACTATATCCTCTAATTCACACTGCCCAGTCATGGAGATAACTATATCCTCTAATTCACACTGCCCAGTCCTGGAGATAACTATATATACTAATTCACACTGTCCAGTCCTGGAGATAACTATATCCTCTAATTCACACTGCCCAGTCCTGGAGATAACTATATATACTAATTCACACTGCCCAGTCCTGGAGATAACTATATCCTCTAATTCACACTGCCCAGTCCTGGAGATAACTATATATACTAATTCACACTGCCCAGTCCTGGAGATAACTACATCCTCTAATTCACACTGCCCAGTCCTGGAGATAACTACATCCTCTAATTCACACTGTCCAGTCCTGGAGATAACTATATCCTCTAATTCACACTGCCCAGTTCTGGAGATAACTATATCCTCTAATTCACACTGCCCAGTCCTGGAGATAACTATATATACTAATTCACACTGCCCAGTCCTGGAGATAACTATATCCTCTAATTCACACTGCCCAGTCCTAGAGATAACTATATATACTAATTCACACTGCCCAGTCCTGGAGATAACTATATCCTCTAATTCACACTGTCCAGTCCTGGAGATAACTATATCCTCTAATTCACACTGTCCAGTCCTGGAGATAACTATATCCTCTAATTCACACTGCCCAGTCCTGGAGATAACTACATCCTCTAATTCACACTGCCCAGTCCTGGAGATAACTATTTATACTAATTCACACTGCCCAGTCCTGGAGATAACTACATATAATAATTCACACTGCCCAGTCCTGGAGATAACTATTTATACTAATTCACACTGCCCAGTCCTGGAGATAACTACATCCTCTATTTCACACTGCCCAGTCCTGGAGATAACTATTTATACTAATTCACACTGCCCAGTCCTGGAGATAACTATATCCTCTAATTCACACTGCCCAGTCCTGGAGATAACTATATCCTCTAATTCACACTGCCCAGTCCTGGAGATAACTATATCCTCTAATTCACACTGCCCAGTCCTGGAGATAACTACATCCTCTAATTCACACTGCCCAGTCCTGGAGATAACTATATCCTCTAATTCACACTGCCCAGTCCTGGAGATAACTATATCCTCTAATTCACACTGCCCAGTCCTGGAGATAACTACATCCTCTAATTCACACTGCCCAGTCCTGGAGATAACTATATCCTCTAATTCACACTGCCCAGTCCTGGAGATAACTACATCCTCTAATTCACACTGCCCAGTCCTGGAGATAACTATATCCTCTAATTCACACTGCCCAGTCCTGGAGATAACTACATCCTCTAATTCACACTGCCCAGTCCTGGAGATAACTATATCCTCTAATTCACACTGCCCAGTCCTGGAGATAACTATATATACTAATTCACACTGCCCAGTCCTGGAGATAACTATATCCTCTAATTCACACTGTCCAGTCCTGGAGATAACTACATCCTCTAATTCACACTGCCCAGTCCTGGAGATAACTATATCCTCTAATTCACACTGCCCAGTCCTGGAGATAACTTCATCCTCTAATTCACACTGCCCAGTCCTGGAGATAACTATATCCTCTAATTCACACTGCCCAGTCCTGGAGATAACTACATCTTCTAATTCACACTGCCCAGTCCTGGAGATAACTACATCTTCTAATTCACACTGCCCAGTCCTGGAGATAACTATATATACTAATTCACACTGCCCAGTCCTGGAGATAACTACATCTTCTAATTCACACTGCCCAGTCCTGGAGATAACTATATATACTAATTCACACTGCCCAGTCCTGGAGATAACTATATCCTCTAATTCACACTGCCCACTCCTGGAGATAACTATATCCTCTAATTCACACTGCCCAGTCCTGGAGATAACTATATATACTAATTCACACTGCCCAGTCCTGGAGATAACTATATATACTAATTCACACTGCCCAGTCTTGGAGATAACTATATCCTCTAATTCACACTGCCCAGTCCTGGAGATAACTACATCCTCTAATTCACACTGCCCAGTCCTGGAGATAACTATATATACTAATTCACACTGCCCAGTCCTGGAGATAACTACATCCTCTAATTCACACTGCCCAGTCCTGGAGATAACTACATCCTCTAATTCACACTGCCCAGTCCTGGAGATAACTACATCCTCTAATTCACACTGCCCAGTCCTGGAGATAACTATATATAATAATTCACACTGCCCAGTCCTGGAGATAACTATATCCTCTAATTCACACTGCCCAGTCCTGGAGATAACTATATATACTAATTCACACTGCCCAGTCCTGGAGATAACTACATCCTCTAATTCACACTGCCCAGTCCTGGAGATAACTACATCCTCTAATTCACACTGCCCAGTCCTGGAGATAACTATATCCTCTAATTCACACTGCCCAGTCCTGGAGATAACTATATATAATAATTCACACTGCCCAGTCCTGGAGATAACTATATCCTCTAATTCACACTGCCCAGTCCTGGAGATAACTATATATAATAATTCACACTGCCCAGTCCTGGAGATAACTATATCCTCTAATTCACACTGCCCAGTCCTGGAGATAACTATATATACTAATTCACACTGCCCAGTCCTGGAGATAACTACATCCTCTAATTCACACTGCCCAGTCCTGGAGATAACTACATCCTCTAATTCACACTGTCCAGTCCTGGAGATAACTATATCCTCTAATTCACACTGTCCAGTCCTGGAGATAACTATATCCTCTAATTCACACTGTCCAGTCCTGGAGATAACTACATCCTCTAATTCACACTGCCCAGTCCTGGAGATAACTATATCCTCTAATTCACACTGCCCAGTCCTGGAGATAACTACATCCTCTAATTCACACTGCCCAGTCCTGGAGATAACTATATATACTAATTCACACTGCCCAGTCCTGGAGATAACTATATCCTCTAATTCACACTGCCCAGTCCTGGAGATAACTATATCCTCTAATTCACACTGCCCAGTCCTGGAGATAACTATATATACTAATTCACACTGCCCAGTCCTGGAGATAACTATATCCTCTAATTCACACTGCCCAGTCCTGGAGATAACTATATATACTAATTCACACTGCCCAGTCCTGGAGATAACTATATCCTCTAATTCACACTGCCCAGTTCTGGAGATAACTATATCCTCTAATTCACACTGCCCAGTCCTGGAGATAACTATATATACTAATTCACACTGCCCAGTCCTGGAGATAACTATATATACTAATTCACACTGCCCAGTCCTGGAGATAACTATATCCTCTAATTCACACTGCCCAGTCCTGGAGATAACTACATCCTCTAATTCACACTGCCCATTCCTGGAGATAACTAAATCCTCTAATTCACACTGTCCAGTCCTGGAGATAACTATATCCTCTAATTCACACTGCCCAGTCCTGGAGACAACTACATCCTCTAATTCACACTGCCCAGTCCTGGAGATAACTATATATACTAATTCACACTGTCCAGTCCTGGAGATACCTACATCCTCTAATTCACACTGCCCAGTCCTGGAGATAACTATATATACTAATTCACACTGCCCAGTCCTGGAGATAACTATATCCTCTAATTCACACTGCCCAGTCCTGGAGATAACTATATATACTAATTCACACTGCCCAGTCCTGGAGATAACTATATCCTCTAATTCACACTGCCCAGTCCTGGAGATAACTACATCCTCTAATTCACACTGCCCAGTCCTGGAGATAACTACATCCTCTAATTCACACTGCCCTGTCCTGGAGATAACTATATCCTCTAATTCACACTGTCCAGTACTGGAGATAACTATATATACTAATTCACACTGCCCAGTCCTGGAGATAACTACATCCTCTAATTCACACTGCCCAGTCCTGGAGATAACTATATATACTAATTCACACTGCCCAGTCCTGGAGATAACTACATCCTCTAATTCACACTGCCCAGTCCTGGAGATAACTATATCCTGTTCTGGCTGCACGCTGAATATTGAAAAAACTGGAAAATGTGTGCACATTTTCAAACGGCCTCCTAAGAAACTTTTTATTTTCCAATATGCATATATTTACTACTGTTGGATAGATAACAGTCTGTAGTTTCTAAAAAGGTTTGAATTGTTTCTCTAAGTCGAACAGAAATATTTTTACAGCCATTTTCCCAGCCGAATTGAGTTTCCCAAAATGCGATGTGTCTCTTTAAGACCTTCTCTATAAAAGGCCATTTGACTTGGGACAATAGGGACACGTCAGAGGTGTACGTCAGACTGTAATGCGGAAGTGAGAATTGAAAGGGGTCGAATATCTCGTCCCTGGACTGAATAACAGAACTTCTTGTGAGACATGCGCAGTTAAAATAAAAATCCGGGCGCGAAGGATAATTTGATCTCGGCTTCTGGAACGAGGTAGATAACTTTGAATATGATGCCTGACTACGATATTATTTGCTACATGTCACAAAATCATCCTAAAGGTTGTTTTTTCAATATACTTTAATTATATTATTGCAATTTATTCTGGACTTTAGATGTGAAACGACGGAAGAATTTTTTGAAGAAACGCTTTCTGGCGCAGCAATGCTACCGTGCTAGCTAACCAAAGAGGGAAATCTTTCGTTCTGGAACCCAACTAAAGACTCTACTGGACATTGGACCCCGTTACAACATTCTGATGGAGTACCAAGAAAGATAAGACCCAATTTGGGATGCTTTTTCATATATATGTCGAACTGTTGAATGCTAACGCTGCTAACTATGCTAGGCTAGCGCTTGACTAGAATCAATGCTGCCTTATGCTAGCTTATGATGTTAGCTAATATAACGATATATTGTGTTTTCGCTGTAAAACACTTCAAAAATCGGAAATGTTGTCTGTATTCACAAGATATCTGTCTTTCATTAGTTATCCACCATATGTTTTTCTGAAATGTTTTATGAGGTGTAATTAGTAGCCGACGTTGGTGTATGTATTTTCTCTGGCTACTCCCGGCTGGATTCAGACTGTAGCTATGTATTAGCATTTTTGGGTAGCATCAATGTAAAACTGATTTATAGCTAAAATATGCACTTTTTATGAACAAAACATAGATTTATTGTGTAACATGTTATATGACTGTCATCTGAGGTCGTTTTTTCTGGGCTCTTTAGGTTGGTTTTAGTTTATTTCGGTTGGTTGTGCATGCTACTTCAATCATAATTCATACTTCATAATCATAATTCATACGTGTCTGTCCACTTTTGTATTTGGTGGTGAGCTAACATAAATATATGTGGTGTTTTCTCTGTAAAACATTTAAAAAATCGGACATGTTGGCTGGATTGACAAGATGTTTATCTTTCAAATGCTGTATTGGACTTGTTAATGTGTAAAAGTTAAATATTTTTAAAAAATAGATTTTGAATTTCGCGCTCTGCAGCTGTTGTCATTTTCGGTCCGAGGTCGGGCTTGCACCCCAAACAGGATATATACTAATTCACACTGCCCAGTCCTGGAGATAATTACATCCTCTAATTCACACTGTCCAGTCCTGGAGATAACTACATCCTCTAATTCACACTGCCCAGTCCTGGAGATAACTATATATAATAATTCACACTGCCCAGTCCTGGAGATAACTATATCCTCTAATTCACACTGCCCAGTCCTGGAGATAACTACATCCTCTAGTTCACACTGCCCAGTCCTGGAGATAACTATATCCTCTAATTCACACTGCCCAGTCCTGGAGATAACTATATCCTCTAATTCACACTGTCCAGTCCTGGAGATAACTATATATACTAATTCACAATGCCCAGTCCTGGAGATAACTATATATACTAATTCACACAGCCCAGTCCTGGAGATAACTACATATACTAATTCACACTGCCCAGTCCTGGAGATAACTATATATACTAATTCACACTGCCCAGTCCTGGAGATAACTATATCCTCTAATTCACACTGCCCAGTCCTGGAGATAACTACATCCTCTAATTCACACTGCCCAGTCTTGGAGATAACTATATATAATAATTCACACTGCCCAGTCCTGGAGATAACTATATCCTCTAATTCACACTGCCCAGTCCTGGAGATAACTATATCCTCTAATTCACACTGCCCAGTCCTGGAGATAACTATATCCTCTAATTCACACTGCCCAGTCCTGGAGATAACTACATCCTCTAATTCACACTGCCCAGTCCTGGAGATAACTATATCCTCTAATTCACACTGCCCAGTCCTGGAGATAACTTCATCCTCTAATTCACACTGCCCAGTCCTGGAGATAACTATATCCTCTAATTCACACTGCCCAGTCCTGGAGATAACTACATCTTCTAATTCACACTGCCCAGTCCTGGAGATAACTACATCTTCTAATTCACACTGCCCAGTCCTGGAGATAACTATATATACTAATTCACACTGCCCAGTCCTGGAGATAACTACATCTTCTAATTCACACTGCCCAGTCCTGGAGATAACTATATATACTAATTCACACTGCCCAGTCCTGGAGATAACTATATCCTCTAATTCACACTGCCCACTCCTGGAGATAACTATATCCTCTAATTCACACTGCCCAGTCCTGGAGATAACTATATATACTAATTCACACTGCCCAGTCCTGGAGATAACTATATATACTAATTCACACTGCCCAGTCTTGGAGATAACTATATCCTCTAATTCACACTGCCCAGTCCTGGAGATAACTACATCCTCTAATTCACACTGCCCAGTCCTGGAGATAACTATATATACTAATTCACACTGCCCAGTCCTGGAGATAACTACATCCTCTAATTCACACTGCCCAGTCCTGGAGATAACTACATCCTCTAATTCACACTGCCCAGTCCTGGAGATAACTACATCCTCTAATTCACACTGCCCAGTCCTGGAGATAACTATATATAATAATTCACACTGCCCAGTCCTGGAGATAACTATATCCTCTAATTCACACTGCCCAGTCCTGGAGATAACTATATATACTAATTCACACTGCCCAGTCCTGGAGATAACTACATCCTCTAATTCACACTGCCCAGTCCTGGAGATAACTACATCCTCTAATTCACACTGCCCAGTCCTGGAGATAACTATATCCTCTAATTCACACTGCCCAGTCCTGGAGATAACTATATATAATAATTCACACTGCCCAGTCCTGGAGATAACTATATCCTCTAATTCACACTGCCCAGTCCTGGAGATAACTATATATAATAATTCACACTGCCCAGTCCTGGAGATAACTATATCCTCTAATTCACACTGCCCAGTCCTGGAGATAACTATATATACTAATTCACACTGCCCAGTCCTGGAGATAACTACATCCTCTAATTCACACTGCCCAGTCCTGGAGATAACTACATCCTCTAATTCACACTGTCCAGTCCTGGAGATAACTATATCCTCTAATTCACACTGTCCAGTCCTGGAGATAACTATATCCTCTAATTCACACTGTCCAGTCCTGGAGATAACTACATCCTCTAATTCACACTGCCCAGTCCTGGAGATAACTATATCCTCTAATTCACACTGCCCAGTCCTGGAGATAACTACATCCTCTAATTCACACTGCCCAGTCCTGGAGATAACTATATATACTAATTCACACTGCCCAGTCCTGGAGATAACTATATCCTCTAATTCACACTGCCCAGTCCTGGAGATAACTATATCCTCTAATTCACACTGCCCAGTCCTGGAGATAACTATATATACTAATTCACACTGCCCAGTCCTGGAGATAACTATATCCTCTAATTCACACTGCCCAGTCCTGGAGATAACTATATATACTAATTCACACTGCCCAGTCCTGGAGATAACTATATCCTCTAATTCACACTGCCCAGTTCTGGAGATAACTATATCCTCTAATTCACACTGCCCAGTCCTGGAGATAACTATATATACTAATTCACACTGCCCAGTCCTGGAGATAACTATATATACTAATTCACACTGCCCAGTCCTGGAGATAACTATATCCTCTAATTCACACTGCCCAGTCCTGGAGATAACTACATCCTCTAATTCACACTGCCCATTCCTGGAGATAACTAAATCCTCTAATTCACACTGTCCAGTCCTGGAGATAACTATATCCTCTAATTCACACTGCCCAGTCCTGGAGACAACTACATCCTCTAATTCACACTGCCCAGTCCTGGAGATAACTATATATACTAATTCACACTGTCCAGTCCTGGAGATACCTACATCCTCTAATTCACACTGCCCAGTCCTGGAGATAACTATATATACTAATTCACACTGCCCAGTCCTGGAGATAACTATATCCTCTAATTCACACTGCCCAGTCCTGGAGATAACTATATATACTAATTCACACTGCCCAGTCCTGGAGATAACTATATCCTCTAATTCACACTGCCCAGTCCTGGAGATAACTACATCCTCTAATTCACACTGCCCAGTCCTGGAGATAACTACATCCTCTAATTCACACTGCCCAGTCCTGGAGATAACTATATCCTCTAATTCACACTGTCCAGTACTGGAGATAACTATATATACTAATTCACACTGCCCAGTCCTGGAGATAACTACATCCTCTAATTCACACTGCCCAGTCCTGGAGATAACTATATATACTAATTCACACTGCCCAGTCCTGGAGATAACTACATCCTCTAATTCACACTGCCCAGTCCTGGAGATAACTATATATACTAATTCACACTGCCCAGTCCTGGAGATAATTACATCCTCTAATTCACACTGTCCAGTCCTGGAGATAACTACATCCTCTAATTCACACTGCCCAGTCCTGGAGATAACTATATATAATAATTCACACTGCCCAGTCCTGGAGATAACTATATCCTCTAATTCACACTGCCCAGTCCTGGAGATAACTACATCCTCTAGTTCACACTGCCCAGTCCTGGAGATAACTATATCCTCTAATTCACACTGCCCAGTCCTGGAGATAACTATATCCTCTAATTCACACTGTCCAGTCCTGGAGATAACTATATATACTAATTCACAATGCCCAGTCCTGGAGATAACTATATATACTAATTCACACAGCCCAGTCCTGGAGATAACTACATATACTAATTCACACTGCCCAGTCCTGGAGATAACTATATATACTAATTCACACTGCCCAGTCCTGGAGATAACTATATCCTCTAATTCACACTGCCCAGTCCTGGAGATAACTACATCCTCTAATTCACACTGCCCAGTCTTGGAGATAACTATATATAATAATTCACACTGCCCAGTCCTGGAGATAACTATATCCTCTAATTCACACTGCCCAGTCCTGGAGATAACTATATCCTCTAATTCACACTGCCCAGTCCTGGAGATAACTATATCCTCTAATTCACACTGCCCAGTCCTGGAGATAACTACATCCTCTAATTCACACTGCCCAGTCCTGGAGATAACTATATATACTAATTCACACAGCCCAGTCCTGGAGATAACTACATATACTAATTCACACTGCCCAGTCCTGGAGATAACTATATATACTAATTCACACTGCCCAGTCCTGGAGATAACTATATATACTAATTCACACTGCCCAGTCCTGGAGATAACTACATCCTCTAATTCACACTGCCCAGTCCTGGAGATAACTATATATACTAATTCACACTGCCCAGTCCTGGAGATAACTATATCCTCTAATTCACACTGTCCAGTCCTGGAGATAACTATATCCTCTAATTCACACTGCCCAGTCCTGGAGATAACTATATCCTCTAATTCACACTGCCCAGTCCTGGAGATAACTATATCCTCTAATTCACACTGCCCAGTCCTGGAGATAACTACATCCTCTAATTCACACTGCCCAGTCCTGGAGATAACTATTTATACTAATTCACACTGCCCAGTCCTGGAGATAACTATTTATACTAATTCACACTGCCCAGTCCTGGAGATAAGTACATCCTCTATTTCACACTGCCCAGTCCTGGAGATAACTATTTATACTAATTCACACTGCCCAGTCCTGGAGATAACTATATCCTCTAATTCACACTGCCCAGTCCTGGAGATAACTATATCCTCTAATTCACACTGCCCAGTCCTGGAGATAACTATATCCTCTAATTCACACTGCCCAGTCCTGGAGATAACTACATCCTCTAATTCACACTGCCCAGTCCTGGAGATAACTACATATAATAATTCACACTGCCCAGTCCTGGAGATAACTATTTATACTAATTCACACTGCCCAGTCCTGGAGATAACTACATCCTCTATTTCACACTGCCCAGTCCTGGAGATAACTATTTATACTAATTCACACTGCCCAGTCCTGGAGATAACTATATCCTCTAATTCACACTGCCCAGTCCTGGAGATAACTATATCCTCTAATTCACACTGCCCAGTCCTGGAGATAACTATATCCTCTAATTCACACTGCCCAGTCCTGGAGATAACTACATCCTCTAATTCACACTGCCCAGTCCTGGAGATAACTATATCCTCTAATTCACACTGCCCAGTCCTGGAGATAACTATATCCTCTAATTCACACTGCCCAGTCCTGGAGATAACTACATCCTCTAATTCACACTGCCCAGTCCTGGAGATAACTATATCCTCTAATTCACACTGCCCAGTCCTGGAGATAACTACATCCTCTAATTCACACTGCCCAGTCCTGGAGATAACTATATCCTCTAATTCACACTGCCCAGTCCTGGAGATAACTACATCCTCTAATTCACACTGCCCAGTCCTGGAGATAACTATATCCTCTAATTCACACTGCCCAGTCCTGGAGATAACTATTTATACTAATTCACACTGCCCAGTCCTGGAGATAACTATTTATACTAATTCACACTGCCCAGTCCTGGAGATAACTACATCCTCTATTTCACACTGCCCAGTCCTGGAGATAACTATTTATACTAATTCACACTGCCCAGTCCTGGAGATAACTATATCCTCTAATTCACACTGCCCAGTCCTGGAGATAACTATATCCTCTAATTCACACTGCCCAGTCCTGGAGATAACTACATCCTCTAATTCACACTGCCCAGTCCTGGAGATAACTACATATAATAATTCACACTGCCCAGTCCTGGAGATAACTATTTATACTAATTCACACTGCCCAGTCCTGGAGATAACTACATCCTCTATTTCACACTGCCCAGTCCTGGAGATAACTATTTATACTAATTCACACTGCCCAGTCCTGGAGATAACTATATCCTCTAATTCACACTGCCCAGTCCTGGAGATAACTATATCCTCTAATTCACACTGCCCAGTCCTGGAGATAACTATATCCTCTAATTCACACTGCCCAGTCCTGGAGATAACTACATCCTCTAATTCACACTGCCCAGTCCTGGAGATAACTATATCCTCTAATTCACACTGCCCAGTCCTGGAGATAACTATATCCTCTAATTCACACTGCCCAGTCCTGGAGATAACTACATCCTCTAATTCACACTGCCCAGTCCTGGAGATAACTATATCCTCTAATTCACACTGCCCAGTCCTGGAGATAACTATATATACTAATTCACACTGCCCAGTCCTGGAGATAACTATATCCTCTAATTCACACTGTCCAGTCCTGGAGATAACTACATCCTCTAATTCACACTGCCCAGTCCTGGAGATAACTATATCCTCTAATTCACACTGCCCAGTCCTGGAGATAACTTCATCCTCTAATTCACACTGCCCAGTCCTGGAGATAACTATATCCTCTAATTCACACTGCCCAGTCCTGGAGATAACTACATCTTCTAATTCACACTGCCCAGTCCTGGAGATAACTACATCTTCTAATTCACACTGCCCAGTCCTGGAGATAACTATATATACTAATTCACACTGCCCAGTCCTGGAGATAACTACATCTTCTAATTCACACTGCCCAGTCCTGGAGATAACTATATATACTAATTCACACTGCCCAGTCCTGGAGATAACTATATCCTCTAATTCACACTGCCCACTCCTGGAGATAACTATATCCTCTAATTCACACTGCCCAGTCCTGGAGATAACTATATATACTAATTCACACTGCCCAGTCCTGGAGATAACTATATATACTAATTCACACTGCCCAGTCCTGGAGATAACTATATCCTCTAATTCACACTGCCCAGTCCTGGAGATAACTACATCCTCTAATTCACACTGCCCAGTCCTGGAGATAACTATATATACTAATTCACACTGCCCAGTCCTGGAGATAACTACATCCTCTAATTCACACTGCCCAGTCCTGGAGATAACTACATCCTCTAATTCACACTGCCCAGTCCTGGAGATAACTACATCCTCTAATTCACACTGCCCAGTCCTGGAGATAACTATATATAATAATTCACACTGCCCAGTCCTGGAGATAACTATATCCTCTAATTCACACTGCCCAGTCCTGGAGATAACTATATATACTAATTCACACTGCCCAGTCCTGGAGATAACTACATCCTCTAATTCACACTGCCCAGTCCTGGAGATAACTACATCCTCTAATTCACACTGCCCAGTCCTGGAGATAACTATATCCTCTAATTCACACTGCCCAGTCCTGGAGATAACTATATATAATAATTCACACTGCCCAGTCCTGGAGATAACTATATCCTCTAATTCACACTGCCCAGTCCTGGAGATAACTATATATAATAATTCACACTGCCCAGTCCTGGAGATAACTATATCCTCTAATTCACACTGCCCAGTCCTGGAGATAACTATATATACTAATTCACACTGCCCAGTCCTGGAGATAACTACATCCTCTAATTCACACTGCCCAGTCCTGGAGATAACTACATCCTCTAATTCACACTGTCCAGTCCTGGAGATAACTATATCCTCTAATTCACACTGTCCAGTCCTGGAGATAACTATATCCTCTAATTCACACTGTCCAGTCCTGGAGATAACTACATCCTCTAATTCACACTGCCCAGTCCTGGAGATAACTATATCCTCTAATTCACACTGCCCAGTCCTGGAGATAACTACATCCTCTAATTCACACTGCCCAGTCCTGGAGATAACTATATATACTAATTCACACTGCCCAGTCCTGGAGATAACTATATCCTCTAATTCACACTGCCCAGTCCTGGAGATAACTATATCCTCTAATTCACACTGCCCAGTCCTGGAGATAACTATATATACTAATTCACACTGCCCAGTCCTGGAGATAACTATATCCTCTAATTCACACTGCCCAGTCCTGGAGATAACTATATATACTAATTCACACTGCCCAGTCCTGGAGATAACTATATCCTCTAATTCACACTGCCCAGTTCTGGAGATAACTATATCCTCTAATTCACACTGCCCAGTCCTGGAGATAACTATATATACTAATTCACACTGCCCAGTCCTGGAGATAACTATATATACTAATTCACACTGCCCAGTCCTGGAGATAACTATATCCTCTAATTCACACTGCCCAGTCCTGGAGATAACTACATCCTCTAATTCACACTGCCCATTCCTGGAGATAACTAAATCCTCTAATTCACACTGTCCAGTCCTGGAGATAACTATATCCTCTAATTCACACTGCCCAGTCCTGGAGACAACTACATCCTCTAATTCACACTGCCCAGTCCTGGAGATAACTATATATACTAATTCACACTGTCCAGTCCTGGAGATACCTACATCCTCTAATTCACACTGCCCAGTCCTGGAGATAACTATATATACTAATTCACACTGCCCAGTCCTGGAGATAACTATATCCTCTAATTCACACTGCCCAGTCCTGGAGATAACTATATATACTAATTCACACTGCCCAGTCCTGGAGATAACTATATCCTCTAATTCACACTGCCCAGTCCTGGAGATAACTACATCCTCTAATTCACACTGCCCAGTCCTGGAGATAACTACATCCTCTAATTCACACTGCCCAGTCCTGGAGATAACTATATCCTCTAATTCACACTGTCCAGTACTGGAGATAACTATATATACTAATTCACACTGCCCAGTCCTGGAGATAACTACATCCTCTAATTCACACTGCCCAGTCCTGGAGATAACTATATATACTAATTCACACTGCCCAGTCCTGGAGATAACTACATCCTCTAATTCACACTGCCCAGTCCTGGAGATAACTATATATACTAATTCACACTGCCCAGTCCTGGAGATAATTACATCCTCTAATTCACACTGTCCAGTCCTGGAGATAACTACATCCTCTAATTCACACTGCCCAGTCCTGGAGATAACTATATATAATAATTCACACTGCCCAGTCCTGGAGATAACTATATCCTCTAATTCACACTGCCCAGTCCTGGAGATAACTACATCCTCTAGTTCACACTGCCCAGTCCTGGAGATAACTATATCCTCTAATTCACACTGCCCAGTCCTGGAGATAACTATATCCTCTAATTCACACTGTCCAGTCCTGGAGATAACTATATATACTAATTCACAATGCCCAGTCCTGGAGATAACTATATATACTAATTCACACAGCCCAGTCCTGGAGATAACTACATATACTAATTCACACTGCCCAGTCCTGGAGATAACTATATATACTAATTCACACTGCCCAGTCCTGGAGATAACTATATCCTCTAATTCACACTGCCCAGTCCTGGAGATAACTACATCCTCTAATTCACACTGCCCAGTCTTGGAGATAACTATATATAATAATTCACACTGCCCAGTCCTGGAGATAACTATATCCTCTAATTCACACTGCCCAGTCCTGGAGATAACTACATCCTCTAATTCACACTGCCCAGTCCTGGAGATAACTATATCCTCTAATTCACACTGTCCAGTACTGGAGATAACTATATATACTAATTCACACTGCCCAGTCCTGGAGATAACTACATCCTCTAATTCACACTGCCCAGTCCTGGAGATAACTATATATACTAATTCACACTGCCCAGTCCTGGAGATAACTACATCCTCTAATTCACACTGCCCAGTCCTGGAGATAACTATATATACTAATTCACACTGCCCAGTCCTGGAGATAATTACATCCTCTAATTCACACTGTCCAGTCCTGGAGATAACTACATCCTCTAATTCACACTGCCCAGTCCTGGAGATAACTATATATAATAATTCACACTGCCCAGTCCTGGAGATAACTATATCCTCTAATTCACACTGCCCAGTCCTGGAGATAACTACATCCTCTAGTTCACACTGCCCAGTCCTGGAGATAACTATATCCTCTAATTCACACTGCCCAGTCCTGGAGATAACTATATCCTCTAATTCACACTGTCCAGTCCTGGAGATAACTATATATACTAATTCACAATGCCCAGTCCTGGAGATAACTATATATACTAATTCACACAGCCCAGTCCTGGAGATAACTACATATACTAATTCACACTGCCCAGTCCTGGAGATAACTATATATACTAATTCACACTGCCCAGTCCTGGAGATAACTATATCCTCTAATTCACACTGCCCAGTCCTGGAGATAACTACATCCTCTAATTCACACTGCCCAGTCTTGGAGATAACTATATATAATAATTCACACTGCCCAGTCCTGGAGATAACTATATCCTCTAATTCACACTGCCCAGTCCTGGAGATAACTATATCCTCTAATTCACACTGCCCAGTCCTGGAGATAACTATATCCTCTAATTCACACTGCCCAGTCCTGGAGATAACTACATCCTCTAATTCACACTGCCCAGTCCTGGAGATAACTATATATACTAATTCACACAGCCCAGTCCTGGAGATAACTACATATACTAATTCACACTGCCCAGTCCTGGAGATAACTATATATACTAATTCACACTGCCCAGTCCTGGAGATAACTATATATACTAATTCACACTGCCCAGTCCTGGAGATAACTACATCCTCTAATTCACACTGCCCAGTCCTGGAGATAACTATATCCTCTAATTCACACAGCCCAGTCCTGGAGATAACTACATCCTCTAATTCACACTGCCCAGTCCTGGAGATAACTATATATACTAATTCACACTGCCCAGTCCTGGAGATAACTATATCCTCTAATTCACACTGCCCAGTCCTGGAGATAACTATATCCTCTAATTCACACTGCCCAGTCCTGGAGATAACTATATATACTAATTCACACTGCCCAGTCCTGGAGATAACTATATATACTAATTCACACTGTCCAGTCCTGGAGATAACTATATATACTAATTCACACTGCCCAGTCCTGGAGATAACTATATATACTAATTCACACTGCCCAGTCCTGGAGATAACTACATCCTCTAATTCACACTGCCCAGTCCTGGAGATAACTATATATACTAATTCACACTGCCCAGTCCTGGAGATAACTATATCCTCTAATTCACACTGTCCAGTCCTGGAGATAACTATATATACTAATTCACACTGCCCAGTCCTGGAGATAACTATATCCTCTAATTCACACTGTCCAGTCCTGGAGATAACTATATATACTAATTCACACTGCCCAGTCCTGGAGATAACTATATATACTAATTCACACTGCCCAGTCCTGGAGATAACTATATATACTAATTCACACTGTCCAGTCCTGGAGATAACTATATATACTAATTCACACTGCCCAGTCCTGGAGATAACTATATATACTAATTCACACTGCCCAGTCCTGGAGATAACTACATCCTCTAATTCACACTGTCCAGTCCTGGAGATAACTATATATACTAATTCACACTGCCCAGTCCTGGAGATAACTATATCCTCTAATTCACACTGCCCAGTCCTGGAGATAACTATATCCTCTAATTCACACTGTCCAGTCCTGGAGATAACTATATCCTCTAATTCACACTGCCCAGTCCTGGAGATAACTATATCCTCTAATTCACACTGTCCAGTCCTGGAGATAACTATATCCTCTAATTCACACTGCCCAGTCATGGAGATAACTATATCCTCTAATTCACACTGCCCAGTCCTGGAGATAACTATATATACTAATTCACACTGTCCAGTCCTGGAGATAACTATATCCTCTAATTCACACTGCCCAGTCCTGGAGATAACTATATATACTAATTCACACTGCCCAGTCCTGGAGATAACTATATCCTCTAATTCACACTGCCCAGTCCTGGAGATAACTATATATACTAATTCACACTGCCCAGTCCTGGAGATAACTACATCCTCTAATTCACACTGCCCAGTCCTGGAGATAACTACATCCTCTAATTCACACTGTCCAGTCCTGGAGATAACTATATCCTCTAATTCACACTGCCCAGTTCTGGAGATAACTATATCCTCTAATTCACACTGCCCAGTCCTGGAGATAACTATATATACTAATTCACACTGCCCAGTCCTGGAGATAACTATATCCTCTAATTCACACTGCCCAGTCCTAGAGATAACTATATATACTAATTCACACTGCCCAGTCCTGGAGATAACTATATCCTCTAATTCACACTGTCCAGTCCTGGAGATAACTATATCCTCTAATTCACACTGTCCAGTCCTGGAGATAACTATATCCTCTAATTCACACTGCCCAGTTCTGGAGATAACTATATCCTCTAATTCACACTGCCCAGTCCTGGAGATAACTATATATACTAATTCACACTGCCCAGTCCTGGAGATAACTATATCCTCTAATTCACACTGCCCAGTCCTGGAGATAACTATATATACTAATTCACACTGCCCAGTCCTGGAGATAACTATATCCTCTAATTCACACTGTCCAGTCCTGGAGATAACTATATCCTCTAATTCACACTGTCCAGTCCTGGAGATAACTATATCCTCTAATTCACACTGCCCAGTCCTGGAGATAACTACATCCTCTAATTCACACTGCCCAGTCCTGGAGATAACTATATCCTCTAATTCACACTGCCCAGTCCTGGAGATAACTATATCCTCTAATTCACACTGCCCAGTCCTGGAGATAACTATATCCTCTAATTCACACTGTCCAGTCCTGGAGATAACTATATCCTCTAATTCACACTGCCCAGTCCTGGAGATAACTATATCCTCTAATTCACACTGTCCAGTCCTGGAGATAACTATATCCTCTAATTCACACTGCCCAGTCATGGAGATAACTATATCCTCTAATTCACACTGCCCAGTCCTGGAGATAACTATATATACTAATTCACACTGTCCAGTCCTGGAGATAACTATATCCTCTAATTCACACTGCCCAGTCCTGGAGATAACTATATATACTAATTCACACTGCCCAGTCCTGGAGATAACTATATCCTCTAATTCACACTGCCCAGTCCTGGAGATAACTATATATACTAATTCACACTGCCCAGTCCTGGAGATAACTATATATACTAATTCACACTGCCCAGTCCTGGAGATAACTACATCCTCTAATTCACACTGTCCAGTCCTGGAGATAACTATATATACTAATTCACACTGCCCAGTCCTGGAGATAACTATATATACTAATTCACACTGCCCAGTCCTGGAGATAACTACATCCTCTAATTCACACTGTCCAGTCCTGGAGATAACTATATATACTAATTCACACTGCCCAGTCCTGGAGATAACTATATCCTCTAATTCACACTGCCCAGTCCTGGAGATAACTATATCCTCTAATTCACACTGTCCAGTCCTGGAGATAACTATATCCTCTAATTCACACTGCCCAGTCCTGGAGATAACTATATCCTCTAATTCACACTGTCCAGTCCTGGAGATAACTATATCCTCTAATTCACACTGCCCAGTCCTGGAGATAACTATATCCTCTAATTCACACTGCCCAGTCCTGGAGATAACTATATATACTAATTCACACTGTCCAGTCCTGGAGATAACTATATCCTCTAATTCACACTGCCCAGTCCTGGAGATAACTATATATACTAATTCACACTGCCCAGTCCTGGAGATAACTATATCCTCTAATTCACACTGCCCAGTCCTGGAGATAACTATATATACTAATTCACACTGCCCAGTCCTGGAGATAACTACATCCTCTAATTCACACTGCCCAGTCCTGGAGATAACTACATCCTCTAATTCACACTGTCCAGTCCTGGAGATAACTATATCCTCTAATTCACACTGCCCAGTCCTGGAGATAACTATATCCTCTAATTCACACTGCCCAGTCCTGGAGATAACTATATATACTAATTCACACTGCCCAGTCCTGGAGATAACTATATCCTCTAATTCACACTGCCCAGTCCTAGAGATAACTATATATACTAATTCACACTGCCCAGTCCTGGAGATAACTATATCCTCTAATTCACACTGTCCAGTCCTGGAGATAACTATATCCTCTAATTCACACTGTCCAGTCCTGGAGATAACTATATCCTCTAATTCACACTGCCCAGTTCTGGAGATAACTATATCCTCTAATTCACACTGCCCAGTCCTGGAGATAACTATATATACTAATTCACACTGCCCAGTCCTGGAGATAACTATATCCTCTAATTCACACTGCCCAGTCCTAGAGATAACTATATATACTAATTCACACTGCCCAGTCCTGGAGATAACTATATCCTCTAATTCACACTGTCCAGTCCTGGAGATAACTATATCCTCTAATTCACACTGTCCAGTCCTGGAGATAACTATATCCTCTAATTCACACTGCCCAGTCCTGGAGATAACTACATCCTCTAATTCACACTGCCCAGTCCTGGAGATAACTACATCCTCTAATTCACACTGCCCAGTCCTGGAGATAACTATATATACTAATTCACACTGTCCAGTCCTGGAGATAACTATATCCTCTAATTCACACTGTCCAGTCCTGGAGATAACTATATCCTCTAATTCACACTGCCCAGTCCTGGAGATAACTATATCCTCTAATTCACACTGTCCAGTCCTGGAGATAACTATATCCTCTAATTCACACTGCCCAGTCATGGAGATAACTATATCCTCTAATTCACACTGCCCAGTCCTGGAGATAACTATATATACTAATTCACACTGTCCAGTCCTGGAGATAACTATATCCTCTAATTCACACTGCCCAGTCCTGGAGATAACTATATATACTAATTCACACTGCCCAGTCCTGGAGATAACTATATCCTCTAATTCACACTGCCCAGTCCTGGAGATAACTATATATACTAATTCACACTGCCCAGTCCTGGAGATAACTACATCCGATAATTCACACTGCCCAGTCCTGGAGATAACTACATCCTCTAATTCACACTGTCCAGTCCTGGAGATAACTATATCCTCTAATTCACACTGCCCAGTCCTGGAGATAACTATATCCTCTAATTCACACTGCCCAGTCCTGGAGATAACTATATATACTAATTCACACTGCCCAGTCCTGGAGATAACTATATCCTCTAATTCACACTGCCCAGTCCTAGAGATAACTATATATACTAATTCACACTGCCCAGTCCTGGAGATAACTATATCCTCTAATTCACACTGTCCAGTCCTGGAGATAACTATATCCTCTAATTCACACTGTCCAGTCCTGGAGATAACTATATCCTCTAATTCACACTGCCCAGTCCTGGAGATAACTACATCCTCTAATTCACACTGCCCAGTCCTGGAGATAACTACATCCTCTAATTCACACTGCCCAGTCCTGGAGATAACTATATATACTAATTCACACTGTCCAGTCCTGGAGATAACTATATCCTCTAATTCACACTGTCCAGTCCTGGAGATAACTATATCCTCTAATTCACACTGCCCAGTCCTGGAGATAACTATATCCTCTAATTCACAATGTCCAGTCCTGGAGATAACTATATCCTCTAATTCACACTGCCCAGTCATGGAGATAACTATATCCTCTAATTCACACTGCCCAGTCCTGGAGATAACTATACATACTAATTCACACTGTCCAGTCCTGGAGATAACTATATCCTCTAATTCACACTGCCCAGTCCTGGAGATAACTATATATACTAATTCACACTGCCCAGTCCTGGAGATAACTATATCCTCTAATTCACACTGCCCAGTCCTGGAGATAACTATATATACTAATTCACACTGCCCAGTCCTGGAGATAACTTCATCCTCTAATTCACACTGCCCAGTCCTGGAGATAACTACATCCTCTAATTCACACTGTCCAGTCCTGGAGATAACTATATCCTCTAATTCACACTGCCCAGTCCTGGAGATAACTATATCCTCTAATTCACACTGCCCAGTCCTGGAGATAACTATATATACTAATTCACACTGCCCAGTCCTGGAGATAACTATATCCTCTAATTCACACTGCCCAGTCCTGGAGATAACTATATATACTAATTCACACTGCCCAGTCCTGGAGATAACTATATCCTCTAATTCACACTGTCCAGTCCTGGAGATAACTATATCCTCTAATTCACACTGCCCAGTCCTGGAGATAACTACATCCTCTAATTCACACTGCCCAGTCCTGGAGATAACTACATCCTCTAATTCACACTGCCCAGTCCTGGAGATAACTATATATACTAATTCACACTGTCCAGTCCTGGAGATAACTACATCCTCTAATTCACACTGCCCAGTCCTGGAGATAACTATATCCTCTAATTCACACTGCCCAGTCCTGGAGATAACTATATCCTCTAATTCACACTGCCCAGTCCTGGAGATAACTATATATACTAATTCACACTGCCCAGTCCTGGAGATAACTATATCCTCTAATTCACACTGCCCAGTCCTGGAGATAACTATATCCTCTAATTCACACTGCCCAGTCCTGGAGATAACTATATATACTAATTCACACTGCCCAGTCCTGGAGATAACTATATATACTAATTCACACTGCCCAGTCCTGGAGATAACTATATATACTAATTCACACTGCCCAGTCCTGGAGATAACTATATCCTCTAATTCACACTGCCCAGTCCTGGAGATAACTATATCCTCTAATTCACACTGCCCAGTCCTGGAGATAACTACATCCTCTAATTCACACTGCCCAGTCCTGGAGATAACTACATCCTCTAATTCACACTGCCCAGTCCTGGAGATAACTATATATACTAATTCACACTGTCCAGTCCTGGAGATAACTACATCCTCTAATTCACACTGCCCAGTCCTGGAGATAACTATATCCTCTAATTCACACTGCCCAGTCCTGGAGATAACTATATCCTCTAATTCACACTGCCCAGTCCTGGAGATAACTATATATACTAATTCACACTGCCCAGTCCTGGAGATAACTATATCCTCTAATTCACACTGCCCAGTCCTGGAGATAACTATATCCTCTAATTCACACTGCCCAGTCCTGGAGATAACTATATCCTCTAATTCACACTGCCCAGTCCTGGAGATAACTATATATACTAATTCACACTGTCCAGTCCTGGAGATAACTATATATACTAATTCACACTGCCCAGTCCTGGAGATAACTATATATACTAATTCACACTGCCCAGTCCTGGAGATAACTATATCCTCTAATTCACACTGCCCAGTCCTGGAGATAACTATATCCTCTAATTCACACTGCCCAGTCCTGGAGATAACTATATATACTAATTCACACTGCCCAGTCCTGGAGATAACTATATATACTAATTCACACTGCCCAGTCCTGGAGATAACTACATCCTCTAATTCACACTGCCCAGTCCTGGAGATAACTACATCCTCTAATTCACACTGCCCAGTCCTGGAGATAACTATATCCTCTAATTCACACTGCCCAGTCCTGGAGATAACTATATCCTCTAATTCACACTGCCCAGTCCTGGAGATAACTATATCCTCTAATTCACACTGCCCAGTCCTGGAGATAACTACATCCTCTAATTCACACTGCCCAGTCCTGGAGATAACTATATATACTAATTCACACTGCCCAGTCCTGGAGATAACTGCATCCTCTAAATCACACTGCCCAGTCCTGGAGATAACTACATCCTCTAATTCACACTGCCCAGTCCTGGAGATAACTACATCCTCTAATTCACACTGCCCAGTCCTGGAGATAACTATATCCTCTAATTCACACTGCCCAGTCCTGGAGATAACTACATCCTCTAATTCACACTGCCCAGTCCTGGAGATAACTATATCCTCTAATTCACACTGCCCAGTCCTGGAGATAACTATATCCTCTAATTCACACTGCCCAGTCCTGGAGATAACTATATCCTCTAATTCACACTGCCCAGTCCTGGAGATAACTACATCCTCTAATTCACACTGCCCAGTCCTGGAGATAACTAGATCCTCTAATTCACACTGCCCAGTCCTGGAGATAACTATATATACTAATTCACACTGCCCAGTCCTGGAGATAACTACATCCTCTAATTCACACTGCCCAGTCCTGGAGATAATTACATCCTCTAATTCACACTGCCCAGTCCTGGAGATAACTACATCCTCTAATTCACACTGCCCAGTCCTGGAGATAATTACATCCTCTAATTCTCACTGCCCAGTCCTGGAGATAACTACATCCTCTAATTCACACTGTCCAGTCCTGGAGATAACTATATATAATAATTCACACTGCCCAGTCCTGGAGATAACTACATCCTCTAATTCACACTGCCCAGTCCTGGAGATAACTATATATACTAATTCACACTGCCCAGTCCTGGAGATAACTACATCCTCTAATTCACACTGCCCAGTCCTGGAGATAACTACATCCTCTAATTCACACTGCCCAGTCCTGGAGATAACTATATCCTCTAATTCACACTGCCCAGTCCTGGAGATAACTATATCCTCTAATTCACACTGCCCAGTCCTGGAGATAACTATATCCTCTAATTCACACTGCCCAGTCCTGGAGATAACTACATCCTCTAATTCACACTGCCCAGTCCTGGAGATAACTATATATACTAATTCACACTGCCCAGTCCTGGAGATAACTACATCCTCTAAATCACACTGCCCAGTCCTGGAGATAACTACATCCTCTAATTCACACTGCCCAGTCCTGGAGATAACTACATCCTCTAATTCACACTGCCCAGTCCTGGAGATAACTATATCCTCTAATTCACACTGCCCAGTCCTGGAGATAACTACATCCTCTAATTCACACTGCCCAGTCCTGGAGATAACTATATCCTCTAATTCACACTGCCCAGTCCTGGAGATAACTATATCCTCTAATTCACACTGCCCAGTCCTGGAGATAACTATATCCTCTAATTCACACTGCCCAGTCCTGGAGATAACTATATCCTCTAATTCACACTGCCCAGTCCTGGAGATAACTACATCCTCTAATTCACACTGCCCAGTCCTGGAGATAACTATATCCTCTAATTCACACTGCCCAGTCCTGGAGATAACTACATCCTCTAATTCACACTGCCCAGTCCTGGAGATAACTAGATCCTCTAATTCACACTGCCCAGTCCTGGAGATAACTATATATACTAATTCACACTGCCCAGTCCTGGAGATAACTACATCCTCTAATTCACACTGCCCAGTCCTGGAGATAATTACATCCTCTAATTCACACTGCCCAGTCCTGGAGATAACTACATCCTCTAATTCACACTGCCCAGTCCTGGAGATAATTACATCCTCTAATTCTCACTGCCCAGTCCTGGAGATAACTACATCCTCTAATTCACACTGTCCAGTCCTGGAGATAACTATATATAATAATTCACACTGCCCAGTCCTGGAGATAACTACATCCTCTAATTCACACTGCCCAGTCCTGGAGATAACTATATATAATAATTCACACTGCCCAGTCCTGGAGATAATTACATACTCTAATTCACACTGCCCAGTCCTGGAGATAACTATATACTCTAATTCACACTGCCCAGTCCTGGAGATAACTATATATACTAATTCACACTGTCCAGTCCTGGAGATAACTACATCCTCTAATTCACACTGTCCAGTCCTGGAGATAACTATATCCTCTAATTCACACTGCCCAGTCCTGGAGATAACTATATATACTAATTCACACTGCCCAGTCCTGGAGATAACTATATCCTCTAATTCACACTGCCCAGTCCTGGAGATAACTATATCCTCTAATTCACACTGCCCAGTCCTGGAGATAACTATATCCTCTAATTCACACTGCCCAGTCCTGGAGATAACTATATCCTCTAATTCACACTGCCCAGTCCTGGAGATAACTATATATACTAATTCACACTGCCCAGTCCTGGAGATAACTATATATACTAATTCACACTGCCCAGTCCTGGAGATAACTATATCCTCTAATTCACACTGCCCAGTCCTGGAGATAACTATATATACTAATTCACACTGCCCAGTCCTGGAGATAACTATATCCTCTAATTCACACTGCCCAGTCCTGGAGATAACTACATCCTCTAATTCACACTGCCCAGTCCTGGAGATAACTATATATACTAATTCACACTGCCCAGTCCTGGAGATAACTACATCCTCTAATTCACACTGCCCAGTCCTGGAGATAACTATATCCTCTAATTCACACTGCCCAGTCCTGGAGATAACTACATCCTCTAATTCACACTGCCCAGTCCTGGAGATAACTACATCCTCTAATTCACACTGCCCAGTCCTGGAGATAACTATATATACTAATTCACACTGCCCAGTCCTGGAGATAACTATATCCTCTAATTCACACTGCCCAGTCCTGGAGATAACTACATCCTCTAATTCACACTGCCCAGTCCTGGAGATAACTAAATCCTCTAATTCACACTGCCCAGTCCTGGAGATAACTATATATACTAATTCACACTGCCCAGTCCTGGAGATAACTATATATACTAATTCACACTGCCCAGTCCTGGAGATAACTATATCCTCTAATTCACACTGCCCAGTCCTGGAGATAACTATATATACTAATTCACACTGCCCAGTCCTGGAGATAACTATATCCTCTAATTCACACTGCCCAGTCCTGGAGATAACTACATCCTCTAATTCACACTGCCCAGTCCTGGAGATAACTATATATACTAATTCACACTGCCCAGTCCTGGAGATAACTACATCCTCTAATTCACACTGCCCAGTCCTGGAGATAACTACATCCTCTAATTCACACTGCCCAGTCCTGGAGATAACTACATCCTCTAATTCACACTGCCCAGTCCTGGAGATAACTACATCCTCTAATTCACACTGCCCAGTCCTGGAGATAACTATATCCTCTAATTCACACTGCCCAGTCCTGGAGATAACTACATCCTCTAATTCACACTGCCCAGTCCTGGAGATAACTATATCCTCTAATTCACACTGCCCAGTCCTGGAGATAACTACATCCTCTAATTCACACTGCCCAGTCCTGGAGATAACTATATCCTCTAATTCACACTGCCCAGTCCTGGAGATAACTATATATACTAATTCACACTGCCCAGTCCTGGAGATAACTACATCCTCTAATTCACACTGCCCAGTCCTGGAGATAACTATATCCTCTAATTCACACTGCCCAGTCCTGGAGATAACTACATCCTCTAATTCACACTGCCCAGTCCTGGAGATAACTATATCCTCTAATTCACACTGCCCAGTCCTGGAGATAACTACATCCTCTAATTCACACTGCCCAGTCCTGGAGATAATTACATCCTCTAATTCACACTGCCCAGTCCTGGAGATAACTATATACTCTAATTCACACTGCCCAGTCCTGGAGATAACTATATCCTCTAATTCACACTGCCCAGTCCTGGAGATAACTATATGTACTAATTCACACTGCCCAGTCCTGGAGATAACTACATCCTCTAATTCACACTGCCCAGTCCTGGAGATAACTATATCCTCTAATTCACACTGCCCAGTCCTGAAGATAATTACATCCTCTAATTCACACTGCCCAGTCCTGGAGATAACTATATATAATAATTCACACTGCCCAGACCTGGAGATAACTACATATAATAATTCACACTGCCCAGTCCTGGAGATAACTACATCCTCTAATTCACACTGCCCAGTCCTGGAGATAACTATATATAATAATTCACACTGCCCAGTCCTGGAGATAACTATATCCTCTAATTCACACTGCCCAGTCATGGAGATAACTATATATACTAATTCACACTGCCCAGACCTGGAGATAACTACATATAATAATTCACACTGCCCAGTCCTGGAGATAACTATATCCTCTAATTCACACTGCCCAGTCCTGGAGATAACTATATATAATAATTCACACTGCCCAGTCCTGGAGATAACTATATCCTCTAATTCACACTGCCCAGTCATGGAGATAACTATATATACTAATTCACACTGCCCAGACCTGGAGATAACTACATATAATAATTCACACTGCCCAGTCCTGGAGATAACTATATCCTCTAATTCACACTGCCCAGTCCTGGAGATAACTATATATAATAATTCACACTGCCCAGTCCTGGAGATAACTATATCCTCTAATTCACACTGCCCAGTCATGGAGATAACTATATATAATAATTCACACTGCCCAGTCCTGGAGATAACTATATCCTCTAATTCACACTGCCCAGTCATGGAGATAACTATATCCTCTAATTCACACTGCCCAGTCCTGGAGATAACTATATCCTCTAATTCACACTGCCCAGTCCTGGAGATAACTATATATACTAATTCACACTGTCCAGTCCTGGAGATAACTACATCCTCTAATTCACACTGCCCAGTCCTGGAGATAACTATATCCTCTAATTCACACTGCCCAGTCCTGGAGATAACTACATCCTCTAATTCACACTGCCCAGTCCTGGAGATAACTATATATACTAATTCACACTGCCCAGTCCTGGAGATAACTACATCCTCTAATTCACACTGCCCAGTCCTGGAGATAACTATATCCTCTAATTCACACTGCCCAGTCCTGGAGATAACTACATCCTCTAATTCACACTGTCCAGTCCTGGAGATAACTACATCCTCTAATTCACACTGCCCAGTCCTGGAGATAACTACATCCTCTAATTCACACTGCCCAGTCCTGGAGATAACTATATATACTAATTCACACTGCCCAGTCCTGGAGATAACTATATCCTCTAATTCACACTGTCCAGTCCTGGAGATAACTACATCCTCTAATTCACACTGCCCAGTCCTGGAGATAACTATATATAATAATTCACACTGTCCAGTCCTGGAGATAACTACATCCTCTAATTCACACTGCCCAGTCCTGGAGATAACTATATCCTCTAATTCACACTGCCCAGTCCTGGAGATAATTACATCCTCTAATTCACACTGCCCAGTCCTGGAGATAACTATATCCTCTAATTCACACTGCCCTGTCCTGGAGATAACTATATCCTCTAATTCACACTGCCCAGTCCTGGAGATAACTATATATAATAATTCACACTGCCCAGTCCTGGAGATAACTATATATACTAATTCACACTGCCCAGTCCTGGAGATAACTATATATACTAATTCACACTGCCCAGTCCTGGAGATAACTATATCCTCTAATTCACACTGCCCAGTCCTGGAGATAACTATATCCTCTAATTCACACTGCCCAGTCCTGGAGATAACTACATCCTCTAATTCACACTGCCCAGTCCTGGAGATAACTATATCCTCTAATTCACACTGCCCAGTCCTGGAGATAACTATATATACTAATTCACACTGCCCAGTCCTGGAGATAACTACATCCTCTAATTCTCACTGTCCAGTCCTGGATATAACTACATCCTCTAATTCACACTGCCCAGTCCTGGAGATAACTATATCCTCTAATTCACACTGCCCAGTCCTGGAGATAACTATATCCTCTAATTCACACTGCCCAGTCCTGGAGATAACTACATCCTCTAATTCACACTGCCCATTCCTGGAGATAACTACATCCTCTAATTCACACTGCCAAGGCCTGGAGATAACTATATCCTCTAATTCACACTGTCCAGTCCTGGAGATAACTATATCCTCTAATTCACACTGCCCAGTCCTGGAGATAACTATATCCTCTAATTCACACTGCCCAGTCCTGGAGATAACTACATCCTCTAATTCACACTGCCCAGTCCTGGAGATAACTATATCCTCTAATTCACACTGCCCAGTCCTGGAGATAACTATATCCTCTAATTCACACTGCCCAGTCCTGGAGATAACTATATATACTAATTCACACTGCCCAGTCCTGGAGATAACTATATCCTCTAATTCACACTGCCCAGTCCTGGAGATAACTACATCCTCTAATTCACACTGCCCAGTCCTGGAGATAACTATATCCTCTAATTCACACTGTCCAGTCCTGGAGATAACTACATCCTCTAATTCACACTGCCCAGTCCTGGAGATAACTATATATAATAATTCACACTGCCCAGTCCTGGAGATAACTATATCCTCTAATTCACGCTGCCCAGTCCTGGAGATAACTATATCCTCTAATTCACACTGCCCAGTCCTGGAGATAACTACATCCTCTAATTCACACTGCCCAGTCCTGGAGATAACTATATCCTCTAATTCACACTGCCCAGTCCTGGAGATAACTACATCCTCTAATTCACACTGCCCAGTCCTGGAGATAACTACATCCTCTAATTCACACTGCCCAGTCCTGGAGATAACTATATCCTCTAATTCACACTGCCCAGTCCTGGAGATAACTACATCCTCTAATTCACACTGTCCAGTCCTGGAGATAACTACATCCTCTAATTCACACTGCCCAGTCCTGGAAATAACTATATATACTAATTCACACTGCCCAGTCCTGGAGATAACTATATATACTAATTCACACTGCCCAGTCCTGGAGATAACTACATCCTCTAATTCACACTGCCCAGTCCTGGAGATAACTATATATAATAATTCACACTGCCCAGTCCTGGAGATAACTATATCCTCTAATTCACACTGCCCAGTCATGGAGATAACTATATATAATAATTCACACTGCCCAGTCCTGGAGATAACTATATCCTCTAATTCACACTGCCCAGTCATGGAGATAACTATATCCTCTAATTCACACTGCCCAGTCCTGGAGATAACTATATATAATAATTCACACTGCCCAGTCCTGGAGATAACTATATCCTCTAATTCACACTGCCCAGTCCTGGAGATAACTATATATAATAATTCACACTGCCCAGTCCTGGAGATAACTATATCCTCTAATTCACACTGCCCAGTCATGGAGATAACTATATCCTCTAATTCACACTGCCCAGTCCTGGAGATAACTATATATACTAATTCACACTGCCCAGTCCTGGAGATAACTATATCCTCTAATTCACACTGCCCAGTCCTGGAGATAACTATATATACTAATTCACACTGTCCAGTCCTGGAGATAACTACATCCTCTAATTCACACTGCCCAGTCCTGGAGATAACTATATCCTCTAATTCACACTGCCCAGTCCTGGAGATAACTACATCCTCTAATTCACACTGCCCAGTCCTGGAGATAACTATATATACTAATTCACACTGCCCAGTCCTGGAGATAACTATATATAATAATTCACACTGCCCAGTCCTGGAGATAACTACATCCTCTAATTCACACTGCCCAGTCCTGGAGATAACTATATCCTCTAATTCACACTGCCCAGTCCTGGAGATAACTACATCCTCTAATTCACACTGTCCAGTCCTGGAGATAACTACATCCTCTAATTCACACTGCCCAGTCCTGGAGATAACTACATCCTCTAATTCACACTGCCCAGTCCTGGAGATAACTATATATACTAATTCACACTGCCCAGTCCTGGAGATAACTATATCCTCTAATTCACACTGTCCAGTCCTGGAGATAACTACATCCTCTAATTCACACTGCCCAGTCCTGGAGATAACTATATATAATAATTCACACTGTCCAGTCCTGGAGATAACTACATCCTCTAATTCACACTGCCCAGTCCTGGAGATAACTATATCCTCTAATTCACACTGCCCAGTCCTGGAGATAATTACATCCTCTAATTCACACTGCCCAGTCCTGGAGATAACTATATCCTCTAATTCACACTGTCCAGTCCTGGAGATAACTACATCCTCTAATTCACACTGCCCAGTCCTGGAGATAACTATATATAATAATTCACACTGCCCAGTCCTGGAGATAACTATATCCTCTAATTCACGCTGCCCAGTCCTGGAGATAACTATATCCTCTAATTCACACTGCCCAGTCCTGGAGATAACTACATCCTCTAATTCACACTCCCAGTCCTGGAGATAACTATATCCTCTAATTCACACTGCCCAGTCCTGGAGATAACTACATCCTCTAATTCACACTGCCCAGTCCTGGAGATAACTACATCCTCTAATTCACACTGCCCAGTCCTGGAGATAACTATATCCTCTAATTCACACTGCCCAGTCCTGGAGATAACTACATCCTCTAATTCACACTGCCCAGTCCTGGAGATAACTACATCCTCTAATTCACACTGCCCAGTCCTGGAGATAACTATATATACTAATTCACACTGCCCAGTCCTGGAGATAACTATATCCTCTAATTCACACTGTCCAGTCCTGGAGATAACTACATCCTCTAATTCACACTGCCCAGTCCTGGAGATAACTATATATAATAATTCACACTGTCCAGTCCTGGAGATAACTACATCCTCTAATTCACACTGCCCAGTCCTGGAGATAACTATATCCTCTAATTCACACTGCCCAGTCCTGGAGATAATTACATCCTCTAATTCACACTGCCCAGTCCTGGAGATAACTATATCCTCTAATTCACACTGTCCAGTCCTGGAGATAACTACATCCTCTAATTCACACTGCCCAGTCCTGGAGATAACTATATATAATAATTCACACTGCCCAGTCCTGGAGATAACTATATCCTCTAATTCACGCTGCCCAGTCCTGGAGATAACTATATCCTCTAATTCACACTGCCCAGTCCTGGAGATAACTACATCCTCTAATTCACACTGCCCAGTCCTGGAGATAACTATATCCTCTAATTCACACTGCCCAGTCCTGGAGATAACTACATCCTCTAATTCACACTGCCCAGTCCTGGAGATAACTACATCCTCTAATTCACACTGCCCAGTCCTGGAGATAACTATATCCTCTAATTCACACTGCCCAGTCCTGGAGATAACTACATCCTCTAATTCACACTGTCCAGTCCTGGAGATAACTACATCCTCTAATTCACACTGCCCAGTCCTGGAAATAACTATATATACTAATTCACACTGCCCAGTCCTGGAGATAACTATATATACTAATTCACACTGCCCAGTCCTGGAGATAACTACATCCTCTAATTCACACTGCCCAGTCCTGGAGATAACTATATATAATAATTCACACTGCCCAGTCCTGGAGATAACTATATCCTCTAATTCACACTGCCCAGTCATGGAGATAACTATATATAATAATTCACACTGCCCAGTCCTGGAGATAACTATATCCTCTAATTCACACTGCCCAGTCATGGAGATAACTATATCCTCTAATTCACACTGCCCAGTCCTGGAGATAACTATATATAATAATTCACACTGCCCAGTCCTGGAGATAACTATATCCTCTAATTCACACTGCCCAGTCCTGGAGATAACTATATATAATAATTCACACTGCCCAGTCCTGGAGATAACTATATCCTCTAATTCACACTGCCCAGTCCTGGAGACTATATCCTCTATTCCACTGCCCAGTCCTGGGTATATATTCTAATTCACACTGCCCAGTCCTGGAGATAACTATATCCTCTAATTCACACTGCCCAGTCCTGGAGATAACTATATATACTAATTCACACTGTCCAGTCCTGGAGATAACTACATCCTCTAATTCACACTGCCCAGTCCTGGAGATAACTATATCCTCTAATTCACACTGCCCAGTCCTGGAGATAACTACATCCTCTAATTCACACTGCCCAGTCCTGGAGATAACTATATATACTAATTCACACTGCCCAGTCCTGGAGATAACTATATATAATAATTCACACTGCCCAGTCCTGGAGATAACTACATCCTCTAATTCACACTGCCCAGTCCTGGAGATAACTATATCCTCTAATTCACACTGCCCTGTCCTGGAGATAACTATATCCTCTAATTCACACTGCCCAGTCCTGGAGATAACTATATATAATAATTCACACTGCCCAGTCCTGGAGATAACTATATCCTCTAATTCACGCTGCCCAGTCCTGGAGATAACTATATCCTCTAATTCACACTGCCCAGTCCTGGAGATAACTACATCCTCTAATTCACACTGCCCAGTCCTGGAGATAACTATATCCTCTAATTCACACTGCCCAGTCCTGGAGATAACTACATCCTCTAATTCACACTGCCCAGTCCTGGAGATAACTACATCCTCTAATTCACACTGCCCAGTCCTGGAGATAACTATATCCTCTAATTCACACTGCCCAGTCCTGGAGATAACTACATCCTCTAATTCACACTGCCCAGTCCTGGAGATAACTACATCCTCTAATTCACACTGCCCAGTCCTGGAGATAACTATATATACTAATTCACACTGCCCAGTCCTGGAGATAACTATATCCTCTAATTCACACTGTCCAGTCCTGGAGATAACTACATCCTCTATTTCACACTGCCCAGTCCTGGAGATAACTATATATAATAATTCACACTGTCCAGTCCTGGAGATAACTACATCCTCTAATTCACACTGCCCAGTCCTGGAGATAACTATATCCTCTAATTCACACTGCCCAGTCCTGGAGATAATTACATCCTCTAATTCACACTGCCCAGTCCTGGAGATAACTATATCCTCTAATTCACACTGTCCAGTCCTGGAGATAACTACATCCTCTAATTCACACTGCCCAGTCCTGGAGATAACTATATATAATAATTCACACTGCCCAGTCCTGGAGATAACTATATCCTCTAATTCACGCTGCCCAGTCCTGGAGATAACTATATCCTCTAATTCACACTGCCCAGTCCTGGAGATAACTACATCCTCTAATTCACACTGCCCAGTCCTGGAGATAACTATATCCTCTAATTCACACTGCCCAGTCCTGGAGATAACTACATCCTCTAATTCACACTGCCCAGTCCTGGAGATAACTACATCCTCTAATTCACACTGCCCAGTCCTGGAGATAACTATATCCTCTAATTCACACTGCCCAGTCCTGGAGATAACTACATCCTCTAATTCACACTGTCCAGTCCTGGAGATAACTACATCCTCTAATTCACACTGCCCAGTCCTGGAAATAACTATATATACTAATTCACACTGCCCAGTCCTGGAGATAACTATATCCTCTAATTCACACTGCCCAGTCATGGAGATAACTATATATACTAATTCACACTGCCCAGTCCTGGAGATAACTATATATACTAATTCACACTGCCCAGTCCTGGAGATAACTACATCCTCTAATTCACACTGCCCAGTCCTGGAGATAACTATATATAATAATTCACACTGCCCAGTCCTGGAGATAACTATATCCTCTAATTCACACTGCCCAGTCATGGAGATAACTATATTTAATAATTCACACTGCCCAGTCCTGGAGATAACTATATCCTCTAATTCACACTGCCCAGTCATGGAGATAACTATATCCTCTAATTCACACTGCCCAGTCCTGGAGATAACTATATATAATAATTCACACTGCCCAGTCCTGGAGATAACTATATCCTCTAATTCACACTGCCCAGTCCTGGAGATAACTATATATAATAATTCACACTGCCCAGTCCTGGAGATAACTATATCCTCTAATTCACACTGCCCAGTCATGGAGATAACTATATCCTCTAATTCACACTGCCCAGTCCTGGAGATAACTATATATACTAATTCACACTGCCCAGTCCTGGAGATAACTATATCCTCTAATTCACACTGCCCAGTCCTGGAGATAACTATATATACTAATTCACACTGTCCAGTCCTGGAGATAACTACATCCTCTAATTCACACTGCCCAGTCCTGGAGATAACTATATCCTCTAATTCATACTGCCCAGTCCTGGAGATAACTACATCCTCTAATTCACACTGCCCAGTCCTGGAGATAACTATATATACTAATTCACACTGCCCAGTCCTGGAGATAACTATATATAATAATTCACACTGCCCAGTCCTGGAGATAACTACATCCTCTAATTCACACTGCCCAGTCCTGGAGATAACTATATCCTCTAATTCACACTGCCCAGTCCTGGAGATAACTACATCCTCTAATTCACACTGTCCAGTCCTGGAGATAACTACATCCTCTAATTCACACTGCCCAGTCCTGGAGATAACTACATCCTCTAATTCACACTGCCCAGTCCTGGAGATAACTATATATACTAATTCACACTGCCCAGTCATGGAGATAACTATATCCTCTAATTCACACTGTCCAGTCCTGGAGATAACTACATCCTCTAATTCACACTGCCCAGTCCTGGAGATAACTATATATAATAATTCACACTGTCCAGTCCTGGAGATAACTACATCCTCTAATTCACACTGCCCAGTCCTGGAGATAACCATATCCTCTAATTCACACTGCCCAGTCCTGGAGATAATTACATCCTCTAATTCACACTGCCCAGTCCTGGAGATAACTATATCCTCTAATTCACACTGCCCAGTCCTGGAGATAATTACATCCTCTAATTCACACTGCCCAGTCCTGGAGATAACTATATCCTCTAATTCACACTGCCCTGTCCTGGAGATAACTATATCCTCTAATTCACACTGCCCAGTCCTGGAGATAACTATATATAATAATTCACACTGCCCAGTCCTGGAGATAACTATATCCTCTAATTCACGCTGCCCAGTCCTGGAGATAACTATATCCTCTAATTCACACTGCCCAGTCCTGGAGATAACTACATCCTCTAATTCACACTGCCCAGTCCTGGAGATAACTATATCCTCTAATTCACACTGCCCAGTCCTGGAGATAACTACATCCTCTAATTCACACTGCCCAGTCCTGGAGATAACTACATCCTCTAATTCACACTGCCCAGTCCTGGAGATAACTATATCCTCTAATTCACACTGCCCAGTCCTGGAGATAACTACATCCTCTAATTCACACTGCCCAGTCCTGGAGATAACTACATCCTCTAATTCACACTGCCCAGTCCTGGAGATAACTATATATACTAATTCACACTGCCCAGTCCTGGAGATAACTATATCCTCTAATTCACACTGTCCAGTCCTGGAGATAACTACATCCTCTAATTCACACTGCCCAGTCCTGGAGATAACTATATATAATAATTCACACTGTCCAGTCCTGGAGATAACTACATCCTCTAATTCACACTGCCCAGTCCTGGAGATAACTATATCCTCTAATTCACACTGCCCAGTCCTGGAGATAATTACATCCTCTAATTCACACTGCCCAGTCCTGGAGATAACTATATCCTCTAATTCACACTGTCCAGTCCTGGAGATAACTACATCCTCTAATTCACACTGCCCAGTCCTGGAGATAACTATATATAATAATTCACACTGCCCAGTCCTGGAGATAACTATATCCTCTAATTCACGCTGCCCAGTCCTGGAGATAACTATATCCTCTAATTCACACTGCCCAGTCCTGGAGATAACTACATCCTCTAATTCACACTGCCCAGTCCTGGAGATAACTATATCCTCTAATTCACACTGCCCAGTCCTGGAGATAACTACATCCTCTAATTCACACTGCCCAGTCCTGGAGATAACTACATCCTCTAATTCACACTGCCCAGTCCTGGAGATAACTATATCCTCTAATTCACACTGCCCAGTCCTGGAGATAACTACATCCTCTAATTCACACTGTCCAGTCCTGGAGATAACTACATCCTCTAATTCACACTGCCCAGTCCTGGAAATAACTATATATACTAATTCACACTGCCCAGTCCTGGAGATAACTATATCCTCTAATTCACACTGCCCAGTCATGGAGATAACTATATATACTAATTCACACTGCCCAGTCCTGGAGATAACTATATATACTAATTCACACTGCCCAGTCCTGGAGATAACTACATCCTCTAATTCACACTGCCCAGTCCTGGAGATAACTATATATAATAATTCACACTGCCCAGTCCTGGAGATAACTATATCCTCTAATTCACACTGCCCAGTCATGGAGATAACTATATATTATAATTCACACTGCCCAGTCCTGGAGATAACTATATCCTCTAATTCACACTGCCCAGTCATGGAGATAACTATATCCTCTAATTCACACTGCCCAGTCCTGGAGATAACTATATATAATAATTCACACTGCCCAGTCCTGGAGATAACTATATCCTCTAATTCACACTGCCCAGTCCTGGAGATAACTATATATAATAATTCACACTGCCCAGTCCTGGAGATAACTATATCCTCTAATTCACACTGCCCAGTCATGGAGATAACTATATCCTCTAATTCACACTGCCCAGTCCTGGAGATAACTATATATACTAATTCACACTGCCCAGTCCTGGAGATAACTATATCCTCTAATTCACACTGCCCAGTCCTGGAGATAACTATATATACTAATTCACACTGTCCAGTCCTGGAGATAACTACATCCTCTAATTCACACTGCCCAGTCCTGGAGATAACTATATCCTCTAATTCACACTGCCCAGTCCTGGAGATAACTACATCCTCTAATTCACACTGCCCAGTCCTGGAGATAACTATATATACTAATTCACACTGCCCAGTCCTGGAGATAACTATATATAATAATTCACACTGCCCAGTCCTGGAGATAACTACATCCTCTAATTCACACTGCCCAGTCCTGGAGATAACTATATCCTCTAATTCACACTGCCCAGTCCTGGAGATAACTACATCCTCTAATTCACACTGTCCAGTCCTGGAGATAACTACATCCTCTAATTCACACTGCCCAGTCCTGGAGATAACTACATCCTCTAATTCACACTGCCCAGTCCTGGAGATAACTATATATACTAATTCACACTGCCCAGTCCTGGAGATAACTATATCCTCTAATTCACACTGTCCAGTCCTGGAGATAACTACATCCTCTAATTCACACTGCCCAGTCCTGGAGATAACTATATATAATAATTCACACTGTCCAGTCCTGGAGATAACTACATCCTCTAATTCACACTGCCCAGTCCTGGAGATAACTATATCCTCTAATTCACACTGCCCAGTCCTGGAGATAATTACATCCTCTAATTCACACTGCCCAGTCCTGGAGATAACTATATCCTCTAATTCACACTGCCCTGTCCTGGAGATAACTATATCCTCTAATTCACACTGCCCAGTCCTGGAGATAACTATATATAATAATTCACACTGCCCAGTCCTGGAGATAACTATATATACTAATTCACACTGCCCAGTCCTGGAGATAACTATATATACTAATTCACACTGCCCAGTCCTGGAGATAACTATATCCTCTAATTCACACTGCCCAGTCCTGGAGATAACTATATCCTCTAATTCACACTGCCCAGTCCTGGAGATAACTACATCCTCTAATTCACACTGCCCAGTCCTGGAGATAACTATATCCTCTAATTCACACTGCCCAGTCCTGGAGATAACTATATATACTAATTCACACTGCCCAGTCCTGGAGATAACTACATCCTCTAATTCACACTGTCCAGTCCTGGATATAACTACATCCTCTAATTCACACTGCCCATTCCTGGAGATAAATATATCCTCTAATTCACACTGCCCAGTCCTGGAGATAACTATATCCTCTAATTCACACTGCCCAGTCCTGGAGATAACTACATCCTCTAATTCACACTGCCCAGTCCTGGAGATAACTACATCCTCTAATTCACACTGCCCAGTCCTGGAGATAACTATATCCTCTAATTCACACTGTCCAGTCCTGGAGATAACTATATCCTCTAATTCACACTGCCCAGTCCTGGAGATAACTATATCCTCTAATTCACACTGCCCAGTCCTGGAGATAACTACATCCTCTAATTCACACTGCCCAGTCCTGGAGATAACTATATCCTCTAATTCACACTGCCCAGTCCTGGAGATAACTATATCCTCTAATTCACACTGCCCAGTCCTGGAGATAACTATATATACTAATTCACACTGCCCAGTCCTGGAGATAACTATATCCTCTAATTCACACTGCCCAGTCCTGGAGATAACTACATCCTCTAATTCACACTGCCCAGTCCTGGAGATAACTACATCCTCTAATTCACACTGCCCAGTCCTGGAGATAACTATATCCTCTAATTCACACTGCCCAGTCCTGGAGATAACTACATCCTCTAATTCACACTGCCCAGTCCTGGAGATAACTACATCCTCTAATTCACACTGCCCAGTCCTGGAGATAACTATATCCTCTAATTCACACTGCCCAGTCCTGGAGATAACTACATCCTCTAATTCACACTGTCCAGTCCTGGAGATAACTACATCCTCTAATTCACACTGCCCAGTCCTGGAAATAACTATATATACTAATTCACACTGCCCAGTCCTGGAGATAACTATATCCTCTAATTCACACTGCCCAGTCATGGAGATAACTATATATACTAATTCACACTGCCCAGTCCTGGAGATAACTATATATACTAATTCACACTGCCCAGTCCTGGAGATAACTATATATACTAATTCACACTGCCCAGTCCTGGAGATAACTATATCCTCTAATTCACACTGCCCAGTCCTGGAGATAACTATATCCTCTAATTCACACTGCCCAGTCCTGGAGATAACTATATCCTCTAATTCACACTGCCCAGTCCTGGAGATAACTATATATACTAATTCACACTGCCCAGTCCTGGAGATAACTATATATACTAATTCACACTGCCCAGTCCTGGAGATAACTATATATACTAATTCACACTGCCCAGTCCTGGAGATAACTATATATACTAATTCACACTGCCCAGTCCTGGAGATAACTACATCCTCTAATTCACACTGCCCAGTCCTGGAGATAACTACATCTTCTAATTCACACTGCCCAGTCCTGGAGATAACTACATCCTCTAATTCACACTGCCCAGTCCTGGAGATAACTATATCCTCTAATTCACACTGTCCAGTCCTGGAGATAACTACATCCTCTAATTCACACTGTCCAGTCCTGGAGATAACTATATCCTCTAATTCACACTGCCCAGTCCTGGAGATAACTATATCCTCTAATTCACATTGCCCAGTCCTGGAGATAACTATATATACTAATTCACACTGCCCAGTCCTGGAGATAACTATATCCTCTAATTCATACTGCCCAGTCCTGGAGATAACTATATCCTCTAATTCACACTGCCCAGTCCTGGAGATAACTATATCCTCTAATTCACACTGCCCAGTCCTGGAGATAACTACATCCTCTAATTCACACTGCCCAGTCCTGGAGATAACTACATCCTCTAATTCACACTGCCCAGTCCTGGAGATAACTATATCCTCTAATTCACACTGCCCAGTCCTGGAGATAACTATATCCTCTAATTCACACTGCCCAGTCCTGGAGATAACTATATCCTCTAATTCACACTGCCCAGTCCTGGAGATAACTATATATACTAATTCACACTGCCCAGTCCTGGAGATAACTATATCCTCTAATTCACACTGCCCAGTCCTGGAGATAACTACATCCTCTAATTCACACTGCCCAGTCCTGGAGATAACTATATATACTAATTCACACTGTCCAGTCCTGGAGATAACTACATCCTCTAATTCACACTGCCCAGTCCTGGAGATAACTATATCCTCTAATTCACACTGCCCAGTCCTGGAGATAACTATATCCTCTAATTCACACTGCCCAGTCCTGGAGATAACTATATCCTCTAATTCACACTGCCCAGCCCTGGAGATAACTATATATACTAATTCACACTGCCCAGTCCTGGAGATAACTATATATAATAATTCACACTGTCCAGTCCTGGAGATAACTATATCCTCTAATTCACACTGCCCAGTCCTGGAGATAACTATATCCTCTAATTCACACTGCCCAGTCCTGGAGATAACTATATATACTAATTCACACTGCCCAGTCCTGGAGATAACTATATATAATAATTCACACTGTCCAGTCCTGGAGATAACTATATCCTCTAATTCACACTGCCCAGTCCTGGAGATAACTATATATACTAATTCACACTGCCCAGTCCTGGAGATAACTATATATAATAATTCACACTGTCCAGTCCTGGAGATAACTATATCCTCTAATTCACACTGCCCAGTCCTGGAGATAACTATATCCTCTAATTCACACTGCCCAGTCCTGGAGATAACTATATATACTAATTCACACTGCCCAGTCCTGGAGATAACTATATCCTCTAATTCACACTGCCCAGTCCTGGAGATAACTATATCCTCTAATTCACACTGCCCAGTCCTGGAGATAACTATATCCTCTAATTCACACTGCCCAGTCCTGGAGATAACTACATCCTCTAATTCACACTGCCCAGTCCTGGAGATAACTACATCCTCTAATTCACACTGCCCAGTCCTGGAGATAACTATATCCTCTAATTCACACTGCCCAGTCCTGGAGATAACTATATCCTCTAATTCACACTGCCCAGTCCTGGAGATAACTATATCCTCTAATTCACACTGCCCAGTCCTGGAGATAACTATATATACTAATTCACACTGCCCAGTCCTGGAGATAACTATATCCTCTAATTCACACTGCCCAGTCCTGGAGATAACTACATCCTCTAATTCACACTGCCCAGTCCTGGAGATAACTATATATACTAATTCACACTGTCCAGTCCTGGAGATAACTACATCCTCTAATTCACACTGCCCAGTCCTGGAGATAACTATATCCTCTAATTCACACTGCCCAGTCCTGGAGATAACTATATCCTCTAATTCACACTGCCCAGTCCTGGAGATAACTATATCCTCTAATTCACACTGCCCAGCCCTGGAGATAACTATATATACTAATTCACACTGCCCAGTCCTGGAGATAACTATATATAATAATTCACACTGTCCAGTCCTGGAGATAACTATATCCTCTAATTCACACTGCCCAGTCCTGGAGATAACTATATCCTCTAATTCACACTGCCCAGTCCTGGAGATAACTATATATACTAATTCACACTGCCCAGTCCTGGAGATAACTATATATAATAATTCACACTGTCCAGTCCTGGAGATAACTATATCCTCTAATTCACACTGCCCAGTCCTGGAGATAACTATATATACTAATTCACACTGCCCAGTCCTGGAGATAACTATATATAATAATTCACACTGTCCAGTCCTGGAGATAACTATATCCTCTAATTCACACTGCCCAGTCCTGGAGATAACTATATCCTCTAATTCACACTGCCCAGTCCTGGAGATAACTACATCCTCTAATTCACACTGCCCAGTCCTGGAGATGACTATATCCTCTAATTCACACTGCCCAGTCCTGGAGATAACTATATATAATAATTCACACTGTCCAGTCCTGGAGATAACGATATCCTCTAATTCACACTGCCCAGTCCTGGAGATACCTACATCCTCTAATTCACACTGCCCAGTCCTGGAGATAACTATATCCTCTAATTCACACTGCCCAGTCCTGGAGATAACTATATCCTCTAATTCACACTGTCCAGTCCTGGAGATAACTATATCCTCTAATTCACACTGCCCAGTCCTGGAGATACCTACATCCTCTAATTCACACTGCCCAGTCCTGGAGATAACTATATCCTCTAATTCACACTGCCCAGTCCTGGAGATAACTACATCCTCTAATTCACACTGCCCAGTCCTGGAGATAACTATATATACTAATTCACACTGCCCAGTCCTGGAGATAACTATATATAATAATTCACACTGTCCAGTCCTGGAGATAACTATATCCTCTAATTCACACTGCCCAGTCCTGGAGATAACTATATCCTCTAATTCACACTGCCCAGTCCTGGAGATAACTATATCCTCTAATTCACACTGCCCAGTCCTGGAGATAACTATATATAATAATTCACACTGCCCAGTCCTGGAGATAACTATATATAATAATTCACACTGTCCAGTCCTGGAGATAACTAAATCCTCTAATTCACACTGCCCAGTCCTGGAGATAACTATATCCTCTAATTCACACTGCCCAGTCCTGGAGATAACTATATCCTCTAATTCACACTGCCCAGTCCTGGAGATAACTATATCCTCTAATTCACACTGCCCAGTCCTGGAGATAACTATATCCTCTAATTCACACTGCCCAGTCCTGGAGATAACTATATCCTCTAATTCACACTGCCCAGTCCTGGAGATAACTATATATACTAATTCACACTGCCCAGTCCTGGAGATAACTATATCCTCTAATTCACACTGCCCAGTCCTGGAGATAACTCTATCCTCTAATTCACACTGCCCAGTCCTGGAGATAACTACATCCTCTAATTCACACTGCCCAGTCCTGGAGATAACTATATATACTAATTCACACTGCCCAGTCCTGGAGATAACTACATCCTCTAATTCACACTGCCCAGTCCTGGAGATAACTATATCCTCTAATTCACACTGCCCAGTCCTGGAGATAACTATATCCTCTAATTCACACTGCCCAGTCCTGGAGATAACTATATCCTCTAATTCACACTGCCCAGTCCTGGAGATAACTATATCCTCTAATTCACACTGCCCAGTCCTGGAGATAACTACATCCTCTAATTCACACTGCCCAGTCCTGGAGATAACTATATATACTAATTCACACTGTCCAGTCCTGGAGATAACTACATCCTCTAATTCACACTGCCCAGTCCTGGAGATAACTATATCCTCTAATTCACACTGCCCAGTCCTGGAGATAACTATATCCTCTAATTCACACTGCCCAGTCCTGGAGATAACTATATATACTAATTCACACTGCCCAGTCCTGGAGATAACTATATATACTAATTCACACTGCCCAGTCCTGGAGATAACTATATCCTCTAATTCACACTGCCCAGTCCTGGAGATAACTACATCCTCTAATTCACACTGCCCAGTCCTGGAGATAACTATATCCTCTAATTCACACTGCCCAGTCCTGGAGATAACTATATCCTCTAATTCACACTGCCCAGTCCTGGAGATAACTATATATACTAATTCACACTGCCCAGTCCTGGAGATAACTATATCCTCTAATTCACACTGCCCAGTCCTGGAGATAACTATATCCTCTAATTCACACTGCCCAGTCCTGGAGATAACTACATCCTCTAATTCACACTGCCCAGTCCTGGAGATAACTATATATACTAATTCACACTGCCCAGTCCTGGAGATAACTACATCCTCTAATTCACACTGCCCAATCCTGGAGATAACTATATCCTCTAATTCACACTGCCCAGTCCTGGAGATAACTATATCCTCTAATTCACACTGCCCAGTCCTGGAGATAACTATATCCTCTAATTCACACTGCCCAGTCCTGGAGATAACTACATCCTCTAATTCACACTGCCCAGTCCTGGAGATAACTATATATAATAATTCACACTGCCCAGTCCTGGAGATAACTATATCCTCTAATTCACACTGCCCAGTCCTGGAGATAACTATATCCTCTAATTCACACTGCCCAGTCCTGGAGATAACTATATATACTAATTCACACTGCCCAGTCCTGGAGATAACTATATCCTCTAATTCACACTGCCCAGTCCTGGAGATAACTATATCCTCTAATTCACACTGCCCAGTCCTGGAGATAACTATATCCTCTAATTCACACTGCCCAGTCCTGGAGATAACTACATCCTCTAATTCACACTGCCCAGTCCTGGAGATAACTATATCCTCTAATTCACACTGCCCAGTCCTGGAGATAACTATATCCTCTAATTCACACTGCCCAGTCCTGGAGATAACTATATATACTAATTCACACTGCCCAGTCCTGGAGATAACTATATCCTCTAATTCACACTGCCCAGTCCTGGAGATAACTATATCCTCTAATTCACACTGCCCAGTCCTGGAGATAACTATATCCTCTAATTCACACTGCCCAGTCCTGGAGATAACTATATATAATAATTCACACTGCCCAGTCCTGGAGATAACTATATATAATAATTCACACTGTCCAGTCCTGGAGATAACTAAATCCTCTAATTCACACTGCCCAGTCCTGGAGATAACTATATCCTCTAATTCACACTGCCCAGTCCTGGAGATAACTATATCCTCTAATTCACACTGCCCAGTCCTGGAGATAACTATATATACTAATTCACACTGCCCAGTCCTGGAGATAACTATATCCTCTAATTCACACTGCCCAGTCCTGGAGATAACTATATCCTCTAATTCACACTGCCCAGTCCTGGAGATAACTATATCCTCTAATTCACACTGCCCAGTCCTGGAGATAACTACATCCTCTAATTCACACTGCCCAGTCCTGGAGATAACTATATCCTCTAATTCACACTGCCCAGTCCTGGAGATAACTATATCCTCTAATTCACACTGCCCAGTCCTGGAGATAACTATATATACTAATTCACACTGCCCAGTCCTGGAGATAACTATATCCTCTAATTCACACTGCCCAGTCCTGGAGATAACTACATATAATAATTCACACTGCCCAGTCCTGGAGATAACTATTTATACTAATTCACACTGCCCAGTCCTGGAGATAACTACATCCTCTATTTCACACTGCCCAGTCCTGGAGATAACTATTTATACTAATTCACACTGCCCAGTCCTGGAGATAACTATATCCTCTAATTCACACTGCCCAGTCCTGGAGATAACTATATCCTCTAATTCACACTGCCCAGTCCTGGAGATAACTATATCCTCTAATTCACACTGCCCAGTCCTGGAGATAACTACATCCTCTAATTCACACTGCCCAGTCCTGGAGATAACTATATCCTCTAATTCACACTGCCCAGTCCTGGAGATAACTATATCCTCTAATTCACACTGCCCAGTCCTGGAGATAACTACATCCTCTAATTCACACTGCCCAGTCCTGGAGATAACTATATCCTCTAATTCACACTGCCCAGTCCTGGAGATAACTACATCCTCTAATTCACACTGCCCAGTCCTGGAGATAACTATATCCTCTAATTCACACTGCCCAGTCCTGGAGATAACTACATCCTCTAATTCACACTGCCCAGTCCTGGAGATAACTATATCCTCTAATTCACACTGCCCAGTCCTGGAGATAACTATATATACTAATTCACACTGCCCAGTCCTGGAGATAACTATATCCTCTAATTCACACTGTCCAGTCCTGGAGATAACTACATCCTCTAATTCACACTGCCCAGTCCTGGAGATAACTATATCCTCTAATTCACACTGCCCAGTCCTGGAGATAACTTCATCCTCTAATTCACACTGCCCAGTCCTGGAGATAACTATATCCTCTAATTCACACTGCCCAGTCCTGGAGATAACTACATCTTCTAATTCACACTGCCCAGTCCTGGAGATAACTACATCTTCTAATTCACACTGCCCAGTCCTGGAGATAACTATATATACTAATTCACACTGCCCAGTCCTGGAGATAACTACATCTTCTAATTCACACTGCCCAGTCCTGGAGATAACTATATATACTAATTCACACTGCCCAGTCCTGGAGATAACTATATCCTCTAATTCACACTGCCCAGTCCTGGAGATAACTATATCCTCTAATTCACACTGCCCAGTCCTGGAGATAACTATATATACTAATTCACACTGCCCAGTCCTGGAGATAACTATATATACTAATTCACACTGCCCAGTCCTGGAGATAACTATATCCTCTAATTCACACTGCCCAGTCCTGGAGATAACTACATCCTCTAATTCACACTGCCCAGTCCTGGAGATAACTATATATACTAATTCACACTGCCCAGTCCTGGAGATAACTACATCCTCTAATTCACACTGCCCAGTCCTGGAGATAACTACATCCTCTAATTCACACTGCCCAGTCCTGGAGATAACTACATCCTCTAATTCACACTGCCCAGTCCTGGAGATAACTATATATACTAATTCACACTGCCCAGTCCTGGAGATAACTATATCCTCTAATTCACACTGCCCAGTCCTGGAGATAACTATATATACTAATTCACACTGCCCAGTCCTGGAGATAACTACATCCTCTAATTCACACTGCCCAGTCCTGGAGATAACTACATCCTCTAATTCACACTGCCCAGTCCTGGAGATAACTATATCCTCTAATTCACACTGCCCAGTCCTGGAGATAACTATATATACTAATTCACACTGCCCAGTCCTGGAGATAACTATATCCTCTAATTCACACTGCCCAGTCCTGGAGATAACTATATATAATAATTCACACTGCCCAGTCCTGGAGATAACTATATCCTCTAATTCACACTGCCCAGTCCTGGAGATAACTATATATACTAATTCACACTGCCCAGTCCTGGAGATAACTACATCCTCTAATTCACACTGCCCAGTCCTGGAGATAACTACATCCTCTAATTCACACTGCCCAGTCCTGGAGATAACTATATCCTCTAATTCACACTGTCCAGTCCTGGAGATAACTATATCCTCTAATTCACACTGTCCAGTCCTGGAGATAACTACATCCTCTAATTCACACTGCCCAGTCCTGGAGATAACTATATCCTCTAATTCACACTGCCCAGTCCTGGAGATAACTACATCCTCTAATTCACACTGCCCAGTCCTGGAGATAACTATATATACTAATTCACACTGCCCAGTCCTGGAGATAACTATATCCTCTAATTCACACTGCCCAGTCCTGGAGATAACTATATCCTCTAATTCACACTGCCCAGTCCTGGAGATAACTATATATACTAATTCACACTGCCCAGTCCTGGAGATAACTATATCCTCTAATTCACACTGCCCAGTCCTGGAGATAACTATATATACTAATTCACACTGCCCAGTCCTGGAGATAACTATATCCTCTAATTCACACTGCCCAGTCCTGGAGATAACTATATCCTCTAATTCACACTGCCCAGTCCTGGAGATAACTATATATACTAATTCACACTGCCCAGTCCTGGAGATAACTATATATACTAATTCACACTGCCCAGTCCTGGAGATAACTATATCCTCTAATTCACACTGCCCAGTCCTGGAGATAACTACATCCTCTAATTCACACTGCCCATTCCTGGAGATAACTATATCCTCTAATTCACACTGTCCAGTCCTGGAGATAACTATATCCTCTAATTCACACTGCCCAGTCCTGGAGATAACTACATCCTCTAATTCACACTGCCCAGTCCTGGAGATAACTATATATACTAATTCACACTGTCCAGTCCTGGAGATACCTACATCCTCTAATTCACACTGCCCAGTCCTGGAGATAACTATATATACTAATTCACACTGCCCAGTCCTGGAGATAACTATATCCTCTAATTCACACTGCCCAGTCCTGGAGATAACTATATATACTAATTCACACTGCCCAGTCCTGGAGATAACTATATCCTCTAATTCACACTGCCCAGTCCTGGAGATAACTACATCCTCTAATTCACACTGCCCAGTCCTGGAGATAACTACATCCTCTAATTCACACTGCCCAGTCCTGGAGATAACTATATCCTCTAATTCACACTGTCCAGTCCTGGAGATAACTATATATACTAATTCACACTGCCCAGTCCTGGAGATAACTACATCCTCTAATTCACACTGCCCAGTCCTGGAGATAACTATATATACTAATTCACACTGCCCAGTCCTGGAGATAACTACATCCTCTAATTCACACTGCCCAGTCCTGGAGATAACTATATATACTAATTCACACTGCCCAGTCCTGGAGATAATTACATCCTCTAATTCACACTGTCCAGTCCTGGAGATAACTACATCCTCTAATTCACACTGCCCAGTCCTGGAGATAACTATATATAATAATTCACACTGCCCAGTCCTGGAGATAACTATATCCTCTAATTCACACTGCCCAGTCCTGGAGATAACTACATCCTCTAGTTCACACTGCCCAGTCCTGGAGATAACTATATCCTCTAATTCACACTGCCCAGTCCTGGAGATAACTATATCCTCTAATTCACACTGTCCAGTCCTGGAGATAACTATATATACTAATTCACAATGCCCAGTCCTGGAGATAACTATATATACTAATTCACACAGCCCAGTCCTGGAGATAACTACATATACTAATTCACACTGCCCAGTCCTGGAGATAACTATATATACTAATTCACACTGCCCAGTCCTGGAGATAACTATATCCTCTAATTCACACTGCCCAGTCCTGGAGATAACTACATCCTCTAATTCACACTGCCCAGTCTTGGAGATAACTATATATAATAATTCACACTGCCCAGTCCTGGAGATAACTATATCCTCTAATTCACACTGCCCAGTCCTGGAGATAACTATATCCTCTAATTCACACTGCCCAGTCCTGGAGATAACTATATCCTCTAATTCACACTGCCCAGTCCTGGAGATAACTACATCCTCTAATTCACACTGCCCAGTCCTGGAGATAACTATATATACTAATTCACACTGCCCAGTCCTGGAGATAACTACATATACTAATTCACACTGCCCAGTCCTGGAGATAACTATATATACTAATTCACACTGCCCAGTCCTGGAGATAACTATATATACTAATTCACACTGCCCAGTCCTGGAGATAACTACATCCTCTAATTCACACTGCCCAGTCCTGGAGATAACTATATCCTCTAATTCACACTGCCCAGTCCTGGAGATAACTACATCCTCTAATTCACACTGCCCAGTCCTG
>NW_026601362.1:0-22500 GCF_029448725.1 Salvelinus fontinalis
GTTGTGGAGGAGAGGAGACTACCAGCAGAATATTACCCATCATGCTGTGGAGGAGAGGAGACTACCAGCAGAATATTACCCATCATGCTGTGGAGGAGAGGAGACTACCAGCAGAATATTACCCATCATGCTGTGGAGGAGAGGAGACTACCAGCAGAATATTACCCATCATGCTGTGGAGGAGAGGAGACTACCAGCAGAATATTACCCATCATGCTGTGGAGGAGAGGAGACTACCAGCAGAATATTACCCATCATGCTGTGGAGGAGAGGAGACTACCAGCAGAATATTACCCATCATGCTGTGGAGGAGAGGAGACTACCAGTAGAATATTACCCATCATGCTGTGGAGGAGAGGAGACTACCAGCAGAATATTACCCATCATGCTGTGGAGGAGAGGAGACTACCAGCAGAATATGACTCATCATGCTGTGGAGGAGAGGAGACTACCAGCAGAATATGACTCATCATGCTGTGGAGGAGAGGAGACTACCAGCAGAATATGACTCATCATGTTGTTTTTAATTATATATTTTTTTAACCTATATTTAACTCTTATGACGACCTACAATGACAGTGTGTTAACTGCCTTGTTCAGGGGCAGAAAGACATATTTTTACCTTGTCAGCTCAGGGATTCAATCCAGCAACCTTTTGGTTATTGTCCCAGCGCTCTAACCACTAGGCTACCTGCCTCCCCAATCTATCTCGCTCTCTCTCTCTCTCCAGCTCTGTCTTTCCCTCATCTCTCTCTCCCCCGCTCTCTCCCTCATCTCTCTCTTTCCACTCTCTCTCCCTCTCTCCCTCTCTCTCTCTTTCTCTGTTTCTCCCACTCTCTCTCCATCCATCTCTCATCTGTGAGTTCCAGTGAATTCAGAGCCTTTTCTCATCGTGGCTCCAGGGATCTGATAATAATATACTGTCTCACTAATTACTTACCAGAGGTCGTTACACACATTTGTCCAACTGCATGTACTTTATAGATAAATGTTGTCCAGACCTCATAGTCAGATACTGAGAGAAACCTTTTCTATTTTGTGGAGGAGAGGAGACTACCAACAGAATATGACTCCCTCTCTGCTACACATCACAACTCCCCCAGAATGTGTCAGCTGACAAAACACCCGACCATCGATTACAGGAACTCCAAGAAACCATGATATAATGTCAGAAAAGGAGGTTAGGCTTTACAGAGATGACAAGCAGGCCAACTCTCCATATGCTGACTCAACTGTTCTGCTAGCGATAGAGCAGGACTAAACCAGGCGTCATCTTTTAGGCTTATGACTTGTTTGGAAAGGTTTTTCTCAGTATCTGACTATGAGGTCTGGACAACATTTATCTATAAAGTACACGCAGTCTGACATATTCTCTCATATATAATGTATGTATCACAGAGAGGATTTATTTGTGATTGGATACATTCTGTCTTGCTCGCGCACAGTTCGGTAGTGTATGTAGGGACATTTCCAGTGTTTACAAATGAGACTTTGTTTCCAGTGTAACGACCTCTGGTCAGTTATTAGTTACAGTATATTAAGGCTCTGAATTCACAGATGAGAGAGGGATTGAGAGAGAGCGGGAGAGAGAGAGAGAGAGAGAGGGAGAGAGAGAGAGAGAGAGAGGGAGAGAGAGAGAGATAGAGAGATAGAGAGATGAGGGAGGGAGGGAGGGAGACAGACCAGTGAGATGATCTAGTGAGGTTCAGATAAAGGACTGATTGAAAACCTTTCCAGAGGGGAAGGGGAATAGTTTCCTCCAGCTGAACATGGGGATATTTTAAATAGCCACAGTAGAATAGAGAGACCAGTGTTGCTGCTTCTTGCACGTTTAATTGCACTCTGACAAATGGCTTTCTGGGGACAGGATAGGGACAGTATATCATTATATGACTGTCATTCATCATCTTGATCAAAGGGCCAGTTCACTGTGACATTTCATAAATGAACAGTAGAACAATACATCAGAGTGCTGCCACTTCCACATTAAATCCATATGAAGGGACTATTCATGACCATACTGCCACGTCTATACTAAATCAATATGAAGGGACTATTCATGACTATACTGCCACGTCTATACTAAATCAATATGAAGGGACTATTCATGACCATACTGCCACGTCTATACTAAATCAATATGAAGGGACTATTCATGACCATACTGCCACGTCTATACTACATCAATATGAAGGGACTATTCATGACCATACTGCCACGTCTATACTAAATCAATATGAAGGGACTATTCATGACCATACTGCCACGTCTATACTAAATCAATATGAAGGGACTATTCATGACTATACTGCCACGTTGTAACAGTCCTGACCTATTTATGTTAGTTTTTATGTGTTTTTGGTCAGGGCATGTGTTTTGGGTGGGCAGTCTATGTTACCTGTTTCTATGTTGGTTTCGGTTTGCCTGGTATGGCTCTTGATTAGAGGCAGGTGGTTTGCATTTTCCTCTAATCAAGAGTCATATTTAGGTAGGGCATTATCACTGTGTGTTTGTGGGTGATTGTCTCCTGTGATGTCTTCGTCGTTGTCGATGTGATTCACTTTTGGAGCTGTTTGACTGTTCGTTCGTTTCGATGTCCGTTCCTGTTCGTGAGTTTACGTTTGTTCCATGTAAGTTTATGTTCAGGTTGCGTGTACGTCGTTTTGTTATTTTGTAGTTTGTTAAAGTGTTTTGTTTCGTGACCATCGTGTTAATAAATAAAGATGGCATATTTCCCTAACTCCGCATTTTGGTCCGAAGATCCTTCTCTCCTCACCTCATCTGAGGATGAGGAAAGCGACAGTTATGACACACGTCTATACTAAATCAATATGAAGGGACTATTCATGACTATACTGCCACGTCTATACTAAATCAATATGAAGGGACTATTCATGACTATACTGCCACGTCTATACTAAATCAATATGAAGGGACTATTCATGACTATACTGCCACGTCTATACTAAATCAATATGAAGGGACTATTCATGACCATACTGCCACATCTATACTAAATCAATATGAAGGAACTATTCATGACCATACTGCCACGTCTATACTAAATCAATATGAAGGGACTATTCATGACTATACTGCCACGTCTATACTAAATCAATATGAAGGGACTATTCATGACCATACTGCCATGTCTATACTAAATCAATATGAAGGGACTATTCATGACTATACTGCCACGTCTATACTAAATCAATGTGAAGGGACTATTCATGACCATACTGCCACGTCTATACTAAATCAATGTGAAGGGACTATTCATGACTATACTGCCACGTCTATACTAAATCAATATGAAGGGACTATTCATGACCATACTGCCACGTCTATACTAAATCAATGTGAAGGGACTATTCATGACCATACTGCCACGTCTATACTAAATCAATATGAAGGGACTATTCATGACCATACTGCCACGTCTATACTAAATCAATATGAAGGGACTATTCATGACCATACTGCCACGTCTATACTAAATCAATATGAAGGGACTATTCATGACCATACTGCCACGTCTATACTAAATCAATATGAAGGGACTATTCATGACCATACTGCCACGTCTATACTAAATCAATATGAAGGGACTATTCATGACCATACTGCCACGTCTATACTAAATCAATATGAAGGGACTATTCATGACCATACTGCCACGTCTATACTAAATCAATATGAAGGGACTATTCATGACCATACTGCCACGTCTATACTAAATCAATATGAAGGGACTATTCATGACCATACTGCCACGTCTATACTAAATCAATATGAAGGGACTATTCATGTTGTATTACACAGCATGGACTCCATGCAGGATTTGTAGTCAGTCCCATTGCTCTGGGCCTGACGACTATGTGAAACACGATATTGAAACCTAATCTATAGTCCTGATAGCAGTTTTAATGTGGCAGTTATACATAGTTGCACAGAAACGGCACCAGATGTGAGAGTCTGGACGGGAGACAGAAATGAGACTCCATATTTTCCCTTGGTCCCTTTGTGTCTAATGTTACATGATGGTTTCCACGGTTTCCACGCTGCAAGCCGTCACTCTAAGGCCTCTCGGTTTACAGCCGTTTCCTACCACATTCTGATTCAGGAAAATTATAGAGAACACATTTAGAAAGTAGTCATTATCAACCACAGCTCTAGAGTATCCAGCAGCCAGCCTCTCCTCCACACGGTTGCAAAAGGCCTCACAACAATCATGTGCAGTGAACAATGGCCAGATATTTCAGATGGACATGTGACTCGTACACATAGGGCCGGTTTCCCTGACCCACACTAGTCCTAATCCTGGACTAAGGAGCTGTTTCAGTAGAGATTCATCTGGGTCCATGAACCCATGGCCCTGAGAACCCTAATAACTGACTCCAGTACTCTGAAAGACCAGAATACAACACTTCATTGACAAGCTTGGTTGGCTCATAGCTTACCTTTGCTCTTGCAGTCCAGCATGGGTTTGGGGAACATGTAGGTGTGGCACAAGGAGTTGGCATCAGGGTGCTTCTTGATGGGAGGTGGTTTGGGCAGACTACCCTGCCCCTGCTGAGGTTTCTGCCCTGGTTGCTGGCCCTCCCCATCCTCAAGACACAGCAGCTCCGGCCTCATCTTCTTCAGCTTCTGACCTCTCAGCGCGTCCGGCTCCGAACACTTGGCGTAGTTCCCTAGGTTACGGTTGCTGGGCACCTGCAGGGTCCTGACCAGGCTATCCAGCGAGCACCGGCAGTCCCAGGGGTTGTCATAGAGACGCAGGTAACGGAGGCTTGGCAAGGGCAGCAGGTGCTCCTCAGAAGCTGTCTTCATCTGGTTGTGCTGAAGAAGCAGAGTAGTGAGCTGTCCCAGCCCTGCGAACGCCTCCTCCTCCACCATGTAGAGCTCATTCTGTTGTAGATCCAGACTCTTTAGGTTCTTGAACTGGGAGAAGGTGTTGTCTCTGAGCACCTGGATCTTGTTGCGGGCCAGCAGGAGGTGGTGGATGTCTTCAGGCCAGTGCTGTTGCACCCCGGTCAGCTGGCGGTCCTGACAGTCCAGGTATTTCTCTCCGGCCTCCATGTATTCCTTGCATTCAGAGGTTTGGCGTTTGACAGCATTGGCCCTGCCTTTACCCCGGGCCCTGCCCCGCTCTCTGTTCCGTCCACCCTTCCTGGGCTCAGCGGACCTGAGGAGCAGGAGGAGCAGCAGAGCGCTGAGCAGCCGCATCCTGGGAGACCCAACGCTACCACTGGGAGACGGGGGAGCGGCAAGACTGGAAGAAGAGGGAGGGAGGGGGAGAGGGATGGCCTTGTGCAATCAGAGATGGCCTTGGGTTTCTGCTGGTGCCAGGGAAGGCTGGTTACAGCTGTGTGTGAGAGAGAGAGAGAGTTAAGTGGAGAGTTCATTGTTCGGGAGGAAAGGGATAGGAAGGGATAGAGAGGAAGAAAGGGAGGGAGAGGAAGAATGATGGAGAGAAACAGACATAAAGCATGTCATATGATAGTCTATCAAACAGAGAGATAGTTAAAACACGGTCATGGAACAGTGCCCTATTTCCTTTGTTCCTCAGTCTTCTATCTCTCCTCTCCTCCCTTCTCCTATCTCTCTGTTCCTCTCCTCCCTTCTCCTATCTCTCTGTTTCTCCCTTCTCCTATCTCTCTGTTTCTCTCCTCCCTTCTATCTCTCTGTTTCTCTCCTCCCTTCTCCTTTCTCTCAGTTCCTCTCCTCCCTTCTCCTTTCTCTCTGTTCCTCTCCTCTCTTCTCCTATCTCTCTGTTCCTCTCTTCCTAACACAAAACCTGGTGTCGGTCTGCTCTTTTATACAGTATCTCTCTCTCTCTCTCTCTCTCTCTCTCTCTCTCTCTCTCTCTCTCTCTCGCTCTCTCTCTCTCTCTCTCTCTCTCTCTTCAGACAGTAATTCATCTGTACACTAGGCCACGAACATTCATCAAAGAGGAGGAAGTTTACATGTCTGTGTACGTCCCCTCCTGTAAACATGCTCTGATAAACATGACGGCTGTAAAGACCTCCCTAACTACCTTACGCCGAGGGAAGGCTGTGTGTAGCTGGATGGAATTACCCTGAGGGAAGGCTGTGTGTAGCTGGATGGAATTACCCTGAGGGAAGGCTGTGTGTAGCTGAATGGAATTACCCTGAGGGAAGGCTGTGTGTAGCTGGATGGAATTACCCTGAGGGAAGGCTGTGTGTAGCTGGATGGAATTACCCTGAGGGAAGGCTGTGTGTAGCTGGATAGAATTACCCTGAGGGAAGGCTGTGTGTAGCTGGATGGAATTACCCTGAGGGAAGGCTGTGTGTAGCTGAATGGAATTACCCTGAGGGAAGGCTGTGTGTAGCTGGATGGAATTACCCTGAGGGAAGGCTGTGTGTAGCTGAATGGAATTACCCTGAGGGAAGGCTGTGTGTAGCTGAATGGAATTACCCTGAGGGAAGGCTGTGTGTAGCTGGATGGAATTACCCTGAGGGAAGGCTGTGTGTAGCTGGATGGAATTACGCTGAGGGAAGGCTGTGTGTAGCTGGATGGAATTACCCTGAGGGAAGGCTGTGTGTAGCTGGATGGAATTATGCTGAGGGAAGGCTATGTGTAGCTGGATGGAATTACCCTGAGGGAAGGCTATGTGTAGCTGGATGGAATTACCCTGAGGGAAGGCTGTGTGTAGCTGGATGGAATTACCCTGAGGGAAGGCTGTGTGTAGCTGGATGGAATTACCCTGAGTTTATTACTATCACTGGTGTTACAGGTTAGTGTTGATGATGTACCTTGAATGCTCTTAATGATCATGTATATATTTAGAAGTTATATGCCATTCAAATATGGTTCCCAGGAAATACGCTCTTCTACCAGGAAAACAATAATATCTTATTACAACAGTCATTCCTCATGTTGACCTACATTTCTAAGGTCCAACCCAGGTTACAGTACGGGCAAACATAAGGCAGCATCGAAACTCCCCCAGAGGAAATATGAATCCACATTTATGGTTTAGCAATGATGACAAACCTAGCAGTGTGTCTGGCTCTGCTTGCTGTGTGTGTGTGTGTGTGTGTGTGTGTGTGTGTGTGTGTGTGTGTGTGTGTGTGTGTGTGTGTGTGTGTGTTTGTGTGTGTGTGTGTGTGTGTGTGTGTGTGTGTGTGTGTGTGTGTGTGTGTGTGTGTGTGTGTGTTTTCACCCCCACCAGCGATGGGCCTGTACAGTATTGACTCATTAGTCCCAAGTGTGATGTGAGGCAGCAGCCACAATATCTGCCAAACAACACCCTCCATCTCCTGCTACAGTGAGCCAGTCCAACTGTATCCCCCCCCCCCCCCCCCCCCCCCACCCCCCACAGCCTTCCACAGTGGAACAGTCCAGTCACAGGGAGAGATGGAGAAGAGGTAGTGTAAACATTGAGTTTATAGACACAATGAGTTCGAGAATTCTCCAGTCTGAGAACACTTTGCCCTGTAGTATCCTAGCAAGCTAACGCGCAGCGAAGCTACACTAGTGAGATGTCAATCCATCCGTCCACTGTAGCCACTCCCTTAGGGACAATATGAAAACAAGAGACCTGTGGGTATTCAATCTGCTCTCCGAAAATAAACCATTATAACACAAAAGATGACTGCCATCTAGGGCCATTCAGACAGTTTGTTGTAAGTTAGTCTCTCACCACGTAAGCACTGTTAGCGCCCGGCCGTGCCTCTGCCAGTGTAAACACACACTCTCCCATATGGAGTGCACATGGCAGAGCTTTGGGCCTCTAGTCCCCCCCTCTGGTCTGCCCAGCTCTGGCCCAGTTCTGGCCCATACTCGGCCCAGCCCAATGCACAGGCCATCGGCCCATTCAGCTATATCAGACCAGGCTGGCATAGCCACACTCACTCACTCACTCACTCACTCACTCACTCACTCACATTCTCTCTCTCTCTGGATGAATCACCACTTTACAGTCCAGTGATAGTTTAATCTGCTGTTCAGGCACCAGTGAAACACTGTACTGTTCAACTGGAAGACGTTTTATCATGCAGGTGAACTGTGTTCCTTTTCAATTCATTTTATAATAAATAAATTCCCTTTCATAAAACATTTCTCTGTTTAAGCGTTTTTCTGTTTAATAAATTTCTTATTTAACCTTTATTTATACAGGTTTTTCTCATTGAGATTACATCTCTTTGCCAAGAGAGACCTGGTCCAATAGCAGCAGAGGGAACAAAGGTTCTGACAAAACAACTTACATACACTAACACAACGTTAAACAAAACTATAAACACACATACAGTACAACACACACAGGGTTTACAAAGATAAGCTGTTGGGAAAAACCCAACTGTATTTTAAAGCAGTAATATCATGCTACTAGAATGTTCTCTGCAGGAAAATTATATTACCGGTAAAAGTTTGAAATCTGAAAAATCTAAATAATCAATACATTTACATACCCATGTGTTGGGTGTCGTGAGTATCTGTGTAAAACCACGTAGCAGTGGGACTGAGTAATGTCCTGCACTGTAATTCACTGGCCAACCTCCATCCCAGACCAATTCCCTGTGGTAATAACAGATGTTATATACCTCTAGCTGGAGTAGTAGCCAGACATCAGGCATGCTGGTCAAAGTGCAAATGGGCGAATGAACCGGCCGACACAATCTGAGAGCCGTGGGGAGTGAGACTAATGAACTGTACAGCTAAAGAGCTGGGTCTCGGCGGGGGCTGGAGAACACAATCTGAGGGCCGTGGGGAGTGAGACTAATGAACTGTACAGCTAAAGAGCTGGGGCTCGGCGGGGGCTGGAGAACCCAATGTGAAGCTGCTGATAGATTTAACAGAGACAGCTGGGGTCACACAGAGCTCAACACAACACACACAGCACTGACCAATAGGAGGCAGACTGGGCTGTGTGTGCTGAGCTGTGTAGTGATGCAACGGAAAGCATACTGTACGCCGTTGGTTCCTCGCTGTCCAACCAAAGTGCTTGAACTGAGGAACTCAGTTGATGTGAAAGAACAGCAAACACACAACCCCCACACAACGTTGTCTCAACGTAGACTCCAAGTCGTTGGTCTATTCTAGACTGTAATTCTTGGATGATGCGTGTTGTGCACGTGAAACCCCCCAGTGGGGTATTCTAATGCTAAACCACTGCAGGTAGTGCCCCTAGCAGGACCTGGATGGATCAGTGGACAGCCCCATTATAGCAGCGGCCAGCCTTAAAGCTACAGCGCAGGGTGGCTGCCTACACAGCCTGTCTCTCAATGCTTCACTAACACAGAACAGGGCACTGGGGATGGAAACGTCCAGAAGAAGTGGTGCAGAACACAAGGACTGGACTGTTCCGGAGTTTTTATTTTCATTTCCCAGTCGACCCCTGCTGCCACCCAAACCAAACTCATTCCCAACCGCGACCTGATCTGACTGAGTTTCCTTTCAGGTTGCCTGAGGTGTTCAGTCAGGTTGGCTGAGTGTATCCCAAATGGAACCCTATTCCCCACGTAGTGCACTACTTCTGACCAGAGCCCTATGGGCATTTGGGAGGCAGACAGAGTCTGTATCTGTTCCCCACAGCACAATCCTCAGAGAACGCTTACGCAGCATGGAGCACTAATTAGAACACTGGAACTCTCTCACAGGCATGCAGGCAGGGGGAAGGTTTATCAAATAAATACATGTGAAATTGTATTTATCACAGGGATCATTGAAAGCTCTATGTTATTCTTGCTCTTTAAGAGATAAGTGAAAAAATAGGGAGAGAAGGAGCTTAAAAACATAGACAAGAGAAGAAGTAAGACAAGCCAATTGATTCCCTCACTGATGAAGTGATGCAGTGCTTCATGTGGTGTATCCCCTCTTGGCTTTAGGGTTGCAGTGCTTCATGCGGTGTATCCCCTCTTGGCTTTAGGGTCGCAGTGCTTCATGTGGTGTATCCCCTCTTGGCTTTAGGGTTGCAGTGCTTCATGCGGTGTATCCCCTCTTGGCTTTAGGGTTGCAGTGCTTCATGTGGTGTATCCCCTCTTGGCTTCAGGGTTGCAGTGCTTCACGTGGTGTATCCCCTCTTGGCTTTAGGGTTGCAGTGCTTCATGTGGTGTATCCCCTCTTGGCTTCAGGGTTGCAGTGCTTCATGTGGTGTATCCCCTCTTGGCTTTAGGGTTGCAGTGCTTCATGTGGTGTATCCCCTCTTGGCTTCAGGGTTGCAGTGCTTCATGTGGTGTATCCCCTCTTGGCTTTAGAGTTGCAGTGCTTCATGTGGTGTATCCCCTCTTGGCTTTAGGGTCGCAGTGCTTCATGTGGTGTATCCCCTCTTGGCTTTAGGGTCGCAGTGCTTCATGTGGTGTATCCCCTCTTGGCTTTAGGGTCGCAGTGCTTCATGTGGTGTATCCCCTCTTGGCTTTAGGGTTGCAGTGCTTCATGTGGTGTATACCCTCTTGGCTTTAGAGTTGCAGTGCTTCATGTGGTGTATCCCCTCTTGGCTTTAGGGTTGCAGTGCTTCATGTGGTGTATCCCCTCTTGGCTTTAGGGTTGCAGTGCTTCATGTGGTGTGTACCCTCTTGGCTTTAGAGTTGCAGTGCTTCATGTGGTGTATCCCCTCTTGGCTTTAGGGTTGCAGTGCTTCATGCGGTGTATCCCCTCTTGGATTTAGGGCTGCAGTGCTTCATGTGGTGTATCCCCTCTTGGCTTTAGGGTCGCAGTGCTTCATGTGGTGTATCCCCTCTTGGCTTTAGAGTTGCAGTGCTTCATGTGGTGTATCCCCTCTTGGCTTCAGGGTTGCAGTGCTTCATGCGGTGTATCCCCTCTTGGCTTCAGGGTTGTAGTGCTTCACGTGGTGTATCCCCTCTTGGCTTCAGGGTTGCAGTGCTTCATGCGGTGTATCCCCTCTTGGCTTCAGGGTTGCAGTGCTTCATGTGGTGTATCCCCTCTTGGCTTCAGGGTTGCAGTGCTTCATGCGGTGTATCCCCTCTTGGCTTCAGGGTTGCAGTGCTTCACGTGGTGTATCCCCTCTTGGCTTCAGGATTGCAGTGCTTCATGCGGTGTATCCCCTCTTGGATTTAGGGCTGCAGTGCTTCATGTGGTGTATCCCCTCTTGGATTTAGGGCTGCAGTGCTTCACGTGGTGTATCCCCTCTTGGCTTTAGGGTTGCAGTGCTTCACGTGGTGTATCCCCTCTTGGCTTTAGGGTTGCAGTGCTTCATGTGGTGTATCCCCTCTTGGCTTTAGGGTTGCATTGCTTCATGTGGTGTATCCCCTCTTGGCTTCAGGGTTGCAGTGCTTCATGCGGTGTATCCCATCTTGGCTTCAGGGTTGCAGTGCTTCACGTGGTGTATCCCCTCTTGGCTTCAGGATTGCAGTGCTTCATGCGGTGTATCCCCTCTTGGATTTAGGGCTGCAGTGCTTCATGTGGTGTATCCCCTCTTGGATTTAGGGCTGCAGTGCTTCACGTGGTGTATCCCCTCTTGGCTTTAGGGTTGCAGTGCTTCACGTGGTGTATCCCCTCTTGGCTTTAGGGTTGCAGTGCTTCATGTGGTGTATCCCCTCTTGGCTTTAGGGTTGCATTGCTTCATGTGGTGTATCCCCTCTTGGCTTTAGGGTTGCAGTGCTTCATGTGGTGTATCCCCTCTTGGCTTTAGGGTTGCAGTGCTTCATGTGATGTATCCCCTCTTGGCTTTAGGGTTGCAGTGCTTCATGCGGTGTATCCCCTCTTGGCTTTAGGGTGGGATTCCGACTCCCAGAGAGAACATTCCAACGGAAACATACAGCACTGAGCACTAATCCTTAAAAACCTTCAGTATGATCCTTTAAAACGCACTTCCTCTCAGTTGCTCCTGTTTCAGAAAACTGCTGTTTCAGAAAGTGCCCTGAAGCGTTGAACCCAGTGTTATTATCTAGAGAAAGAAACTGTGACAGGGGATGTTTACCAGAGCCCTGTTCTTCACAGCATTCCCAGAGGGAGAGAGTGCGGTGATTGCGGTGGAACACGGCCAGAGATATTTACACCTCAAGTGCACAAACAGCACATACACTTCTCTTCTTGCAAGAGAAAGTTTTCCACTTAAGAAAAAAAGGCAACAGCTTAAATTGCAATATGTTCTGGACAAAATAATCAATAGACAATGAATGCAAGCATGCATGTCTAAAACCTCTTACAGTGGCATGTCTAAAACCTCTTACAGTGGCATGTCTAAAACCTCTTACAGTGGCATGTCTAAAACCTCTTACAGTGGCATGTCTAAAACCTCTTACAGTGGCATGTCTAAAACCTCTTACAGTGGCATGTTTAAAACCTCTTACAGTGGCATGTCTAAAACCTCTTACAGTGGCATGTCTAAAACCTCTTACAGTGGCATGTCTAAAACCTCTTACAGTGGCATGTTTAAAACCTCTTACAGTGGCATGTCTAAAACCTCTTACAGTGGCATGTCTAAAACCTCTTACAGTGGCATGTCTAAAACCTCTTACAGTGGCATGTCTAAAACCTCTTACAGTGGCATGTCTAAAACCTCGTACAGTGGCATGTCTAAAACCTCTTACAGTGGCATGTCTAAAACCTCTTACAGTGGCATGTCTAAAACCTCTTACAGTGGCATGTCTAAAACCTCTTACAGTGGCATGTCTAAAACCTCTTACAGTGGCATGTCTAAAACCTCTTACAGTGGCATGTCTAAAACCTCTTACAGTGGCATGTCTAAAACCTCTTACAGTGGCATGTCTAAAACCTCTTACAGTGGCATGTCTAAAACCTCTTACAGTGGCATGTCTAAAACCTCTTACAGTGGCATGTCTAAAACCTCTTACAGTGGCATGTCTAAAACCTCTTACAGTGGCATGTCTAAAACCTCTTCCAGTGGCATGTCTAAAACCTCTTACAGTGGCATGTCTAAAACCTCTTACAGTGCAGAATTCTGTGCTGTTCTGTTCTCTTTAGGAAAGTGCTGCTACTGCCCATTCTAGTACAGTAAATCACCATTACGCTACTGGCTGCCTTCAACACTGTGACTGTACTACTGTAACAGAGGAAACAGAACAGAGAGAAAGAGAGAGAGGGGGGTCTGGTACCTGGCCACGGGGAAGGGAGAGGTTGATGGGTCCACTAGGGCTCTGGTCGGTCCTCCACTAGGGCTCTGGTCGGTCCCTCATCCCCTGCTCTTTGTCCTGTCATGGAGGGCTGAGCCGGACCCTGGAAGTCTGCCTGCTTAGCCTGCCTGCCTCTCCTGCCTGCCTGCCTGCCTCTCAGGCTGTGAGGGGGCTCTCTGTGTGCAGTGAGGCTCAGTCAGCCTGCGTCTGGTATTAAATTACACATGACACAGCTCCTCTGCTCTGTTCTGTGCAGACGGGCAGGCAGGCAGGCGAGGAGGAGAGAAACCCGTTTCTCCAGAGTTGAGTAACTGGCCCGCCTCCAGCCCAGCTCCTAGCCTGTCCTGTCCTCATAGAGTGTCAGGCTGTTGGAGGAAGAGGAGGAAGAGGAGGAGGAGGAGGAAGAGGAGGAGGAGGAGAAAGAAGAAAGAGGAGGAGGAGAAAGAGGAGGAGGAGAAAGAAGAGGAGGAGGAAGAAGCTCACAAACAACAGATATGGTAATTACTACTGAATGTTAATGATTACTCAGACCTGGCTGCTTCAACCCGTTGGAATGTATGACTGTGTAAGCCCACATGTATATCGCCCCAAACAGAAACAGAGGAGGCTGGCAGTCTCCTTCAGGCATCGTTTTATGGATAACATGAGTCGGCTGCTAATGAACATATGACACACACACACACACGCCGACCATCATCAAAATTGGTTGTGGAGTGTTCTGCAAGACCACAGAGATAGGCATAGTCAGACTCTCTCTCTCTCTCTCTCTCTCTCTCTCTCTCTCTCTCTCTCTCTCTCTCTCTCTCTCTCTCTCTCTCTCTCTCTCTCTCTCTCTCTCTCTCTCTCTCTCTCTCTCTCTCTCTCTCTCCCTCCCTCCCTCCCTCCCTCCCTCCCTCCCTCCCTCCCTCCTCTCTCTCTCTCTCTCTCTCTCTCTCTCTCTCTCTCTCTCTCTCTCTCTCTCTCTCTCTCTCTCTCTCTCTCTCACTCTCTCTCTCACTCTCGATAACATTACTAAAGCTCTTGGTGGATTAGAGGGTGAATGGGTGAATGGATGTGCCTATCATTAAACACTTCAAAGCATTTCAAGGTAATGTAGGGGGAAGTATACGCTACTGTTTGGTCTTCAATACTGAGATACCTTGGACACAGGTCTTGTGGAATCTGTTGTAGGTTTGGGAAAGAAGACATTTACATTTGACATTTGAGTCATTTAGCAGACACTCTTATCCAGAGTTACTTAGTTAGTGCAGTCCTCTTATGATAGGTAGGTGGAACAACCACACATCAGTCACAGTAAGAACATTTCTCCTTTATAAAGTCAGCAGTCAGAGCTTTTATTTTTTGGGCAGGTGTCTTGACATTGATTTAAGAAGATCAAGATGAGAACCTAACGGTTTATCTTGAGTTTTACAATCCTCTGTTTTTTTTTTTGCTTGAGTGGAATTTACATTGATTTGATGGTTTAAAATCCCAACCTATAAGAGATATGCGTTTAAATTAGCAGAATGTCACATCTCACAGGTTCCACAGCTTTCCCTAAGAAAAAGATGTCCCGACCAGAACACTTAAACAGTCCATTGTTTGAGATATGATGCTTTTGTGTTAGTATATGGATATTAGACTGTATTTTTGCCAAAACATGTTTTTCGTGTTAGCTTTCCTCCCAGTTTCTCAGGCCTTTTCCCTTGGCTTTCTTCCACATACAGCGGATTGGAAATACATTGTTTCTGTAATGTTGGAAAAGATGCAGGACTGACATGGGGACACAATCAACTCAGACAAACTGCCTGTTATATAACCATCTGTTACATGACTATGAAATTAGTACAATGACAGCCGACTCTGCCACTACAACAGGATACTAGTGGTTTGAGGCAGGTTTGAAGCCTTTAATTAAGAATGATTTCTCTCTTATCCCAAGAGGAGGCCCAGAGGAGTGATGTAATGATGGAAGCTTGCTTGGGCGGACACATTTCTCCCTTGAAGATGAGTTCAGCACAACCTTGACAACCTTCCACCACGACATCAGTCACATCCTGAAGAGGCACATTTATGAAACGATCAAGGTGCCACCAGCCGCCTGTGCTGGCTAGAGTTGCCTCTATCAGCACCGCAGACCTCTGGGAAAAAGAGCAAGGCAACATCTGTCATTTCACTGGCCTACACACATGTCTGTCTATTCCTCCCTCCCTCATACAGACAGACAGACAGCAAAGACATGTTATAGAATGTGTCTCCCATAATAAGAAAAGGACATTCCCAGTCAGTAGTAGTTGATCAAAGTCATTTGGCTCATGTCCCAAATGGAACACTATAGTGCACTACCTTTGACAAGAACCATACACTCTTAGAAAAAAAGGTGATATCTAGAACCTTAAAGGGTTCTTTGGCTGTCCCCATAGGAGAACCAATTGAGGAAAACTTTTTGATCCCAGGTAGAACTCTTTTGATTCCAGGTAGAACCTTTTTGGGTTCTACCTGTTTATGACACCACAGTACAGTAAATGGTAACATATTGTTGGTGATACAACAGTACAGTAAATGGTAACATATTGTTGGTGATACAACAGTACAGTAAATGGTAACATATTGTTGGTGATACAACAGTACAGTAAATGGTAACATATTGTTGGTGATACAACAGTACAGTAAATGGTAACATATTGTTGGTGATACAACAGTACAGTAAATGGTAACATATTGTTGGTGATACAACAGTACAGTAAATGGTAACATATTGTTGGTGATACAACAGTACAGTAAATGGTAACATATTGTTGGTGTTACAACAGTACAGTAAATGGTAACATATTGTTGGTGATACAACAGTACAGTAAATGGTAACATATTGTTGGTGATACAACAGTACAGTAAATGGTAGCATACTGTTGGTGATACAACAGTACAGTAAATGGTAACATATTGTTGGTGATACAACAGTACAGTAAATGGTAACATATTGTTGGTGATACAACAGTACAGTAAATGGTAACATATTGTTGGTGATACAACAGTACAGTAAATGGTAACATATTGTTGGTGTTACAACAGTACAGTAAATGGTAACATATTGTTGGTGATACAACAGTACAGTAAATGGTAACATATTGTTGGTGATACAACAGTACAGTAAATGGTAACATATTGTTGGTGATACAACAGTACAGTAAATGGTAACATATTGTTGGTGTTACAACAGTACAGTAAATGGTAACATACTGTTGGTGATACAACAGTACAGTAAATGGTAACATATTGTTGGTGATACAACAGTACAGTAAATGGTAACATATTGTTGGTGATACAACAGTACAGTAAATGGTAACATATTGTTGGTGATACAACAGTACAGTAAATGGTAACATATTGTTGGTGATACAACAGTACAGTAAATGGTAACATATTGTTGGTGATACAACAGTACAGTAAATGGTAACATACTGTTGGTGTTACAACAGTACAGTAAATGGTAACATATTGTTGGAAACACCACAGTATAATACATGAGAACATTAGATAAATAAATCAAAGGAAACAGAAAATTACATTACAAAGCAAATGACATCCAAAACTGCTAACAGAGCAGAAACATACGAACCCAAAGAAAGTTAGTCCATGTAATTTATCTCCCTCCTTTTCCCTGGCTGAAGTCTCTAGCTGCAGTTTCCTTCACATCATTGCCCCCCTCCCTGTGTATATTGCTCTGGTTTAGGAGACGCATTCAAACGGTATTTGGGCCCTCCCGGAGGGCATAGACCTATCACAGCTGTCTCCTTCTCTGAGGTCAGATGGCAGACAGACAGGCCTGGAATCAGTTACAGGTTAGACTGTTTCCAGGGAGAATTCAGAAATTCCACGGCTGCTCCATTCTACTCTGTCTGTTCCACTCTGCTCCCAAATTCTTGCGGCTGCAGAACCTTTTGGCCGACACGGAATCTATCACCAAGACGACCCCCTGCCATCAACGGGACAGGGCGATGATGTCATAATGAATGTGCGGGAAATCTTGCCCCACAAGAGACAGAATGTCTTTAATTTAACTCACAACCACCAGGGCCTCTTTCTGGTGCTATTATTATTACTCATAACTTGTTTTTACTTTTTTAAGATGCCCTCAGGACCAAGGCTGAGCACAACCACACTTGACATAAACCTTCTGTTTCTTCAGATAGACCAGCAGGCACTAATGTGGAATGACACAGGAGGTTGTAGAGACAGGAGGTGGTAGAGACAGGAGGTGGTAGAGACAGGAGGTTGTAGAGACAGGAGGTGGTAGAGACAGGAGGTTGTAGAGACAGGAGGTTGTAGAGACAGGAGGTTGTAGAGACAGGAGGTTGTAGAGACAGGAGGTGGTAGAGACAGGAGATGGTAGAGACAGGAGGTTTTAGAGACAGGAGGTTTTAGAGACAGGAGGTTGTAGAGACAGGAGATTGTAGAGACAGGAGGTTGAATAGAGACAGGAGGTTGAATAGAGACAGGGGGTGGTAGAGACAGGAGGTTGTAGAGACAGGAGGTTATAGAGACAGGAGGTTATAGAGACAGGAGGTTATAGAGACAGGAGGTTATAGAGACAGGAGGTTTTAGAGACAGGAGGTGGTAGAGACAGGAGGTGGTAGAGACAGGAGGTTGTAGAGACAGGAGGTTGAATAGAGACAGGAGGTTGTAGAGACAGGAGGTTGTAGAGACAGGAGGTTGTAGAGACAGGAGGTTGTAGAGACAGGAGGTGGTAGAGATAGGAGGTGGTAGAGACAGGAGGTGGTAGAGACAGGAGGTTGTAGAGACAGGAGGTTTTAGAGACAGGAGGTTGTAGAGACAGGAGGTTATAGAGACAGGAGGTGGTAGAGACAGGAGGTTATAGAGACAGGAGGTGGTAGAGATAGGAGGTGGTAGAGACAGGAGGTTGTAGAGACAGGAGGTTGTAGAGACAGGAGGTTATAGAGACAGGAGGTGGTAGAGACAGGAGGTTATAGAGACAGGAGGTGGTAGAGATAGGAGGTGGTAGAGACAGGAGGTTGTAGAGACAGGAGGTTGTAGAGACAGGAGGTTGTAGAGACAGGAGGTTTTAGAGACAGGAGCTTGTAGAGACAGGAGGTTGTAGAGACAGGAGGTTGTAGAGACAGGAGGTGGTAGAGACAGGAGGTGGTAGAGACAGGAGGTTCTAGATACAGGAGGTTGTAGAGACAGGAGGTTGTAGAGACAGGAGGTTGTAGAGACAGGAAGGTGGTAGAGACAGGAGGTGGTAGAGACAGGAGGTTGTAGAGACAGGAGGTTGTATAGACAGGAGGTTGTAGAGACAGGAGGTTGTAGAGACAGGAGGTTGTAGAGACAGGAGGTTTTAGAGACAGGAGGTGGTAGAGACAGGAGGTTGTAGAGACAGGAGGTTGTGGGCATACATGTGCGTGTCCTGGCCTGCTCTCGACAGATGGAAGTCTCTCTCAGATTACATGGCTGTGAGGAACAAAGAAAATCGTTCTCCAAACATTGATGTCAGACAACCAACTAGTCTACACAACCAACTGTCTGAACTGGTAATCTAGTCTACACAACCAACTGTCTGAACTGGTAATCTAGTCTACACAACCAACTGTCTGAACTGGTAATCTAGTCTACACAACCAACTGTCTGAACTGGTAATCTAGTCTACACAACCAACTGTCTGAACTGGTAATCTAGTCTACACAACCAACTGTCTGAACTGGTAATCTAGTCTACACAACCAACTGTCTGAACTGGTAATCTAGTCTACACAACCAACTGTCTGAACTGGTAATCTAGTCTACACAACCAACTGTCTGAACTGGTAATCTAGTCTACACAACCAACTGTCTGAACTGGTAATCTAGTCTACACAACCAACTGTCTGAACTGGTAATCTAGTCTACACAACCAACTGTCTGAACTGGTAATCTAGTCTACACAACCAACTGTCTGAACTGGTAATCTAGTCTACACAACCAACTGTCTGAACTGGTAATCTAGTCTACACAACCAACTGTCTGAACTGGTAATCTAGTCTACACAACCAACTGTCTGAACTGGTAATCTAGTCTACACAACCAACTGTCTGAACTGGTAATCTAGTCTACACAACCAACTGTCTGAACTGGTAATCTAGTCTACACAACCAACTGTCTGAACTGGTAATCTAGTCTACACAACCAACTGTCTGAACTGGTAATCTAGTCTACACAACCAACTGTCTGAACTGGTAATCTAGTCTACACAACCAACTGTCTGAACTGGTAATCTAGTCTACACAACCAACTGTCTGAACTGGTAATCTAGTCTACATTTTAGACATCTTTTTAATTAAAACATTTTGTTGTATTTTTTCTGGTACTTTTTACCCCTTTTTCTCCCCAATTGGTAGTTACAGTCTTGTCCCATCGCTGCAACTCCCGTACGGACTCGTGAGAGGCGAAGTTCGAGAGCCATGCGTCCTCCGAAACACAACCCGCCGCACCACACCGCATCCTGACTGGCGACCGAAGTCAGCGAGCCACAAGGAGTCACTAGACGACGCTGGGCCAAACCCTCCCCTAACCCACACGACGCTGGCGACCGAAGTCAGCGTGCCACAAGGAGTCACTAGACGACGCTGGGCCAAACCCTCCCCTAACCCGTACGACGCTGGGTCAAACCCTCCCCTAACCCACACGACGCTGGGCCAAACCCTCCCCTAACCCGGCCGACGCTGGGCCAAACCCTCCCCTAACCCACACGACGCTGGGCCAAACCCTCCCCTAACCCACACGACGCTGGGCCAAACCCTCCCCTAACCCACACGACACTGGGCCAAACCCTCCCCTAACCCGGACGACGCTAGCCAAGTGTGCGCCGCCTCATGGATCTCCCGGATCTGTAGTGACGCCGCTAGCACTGTGATGCAGTTCCTTAGACCACTGTGATGCAGTTCCTTAGACCACTGTGATGCAGTTCCTTAGACAAATGTGATGCAGTTCCTTAGACCACTGTGATGCAGTTCCTTAGACAAATGTGATGCAGTTCCTTAGACCACTGTGATGCAGTTCCTTAGACCACTGTGATGCAGTTCCTTAGACCACTGTGATGCAGTTCCTTAGACAAATGTGATGCAGTTCCTTATACCACTGTGATGCAGTTCATTAAACCACTGTGATGCAGTTCCTTAAACCACTGTGATGCAGTTCCTTAGACCACCGTGATACAGTTCCTTAGACCACTGTGATGAAGTTCCTTAGACCACTGTGATGCAGTTCCTTAGACCACTGTGATGCAGTTCCTTAGACCACTGCGATGCAGTTCCTTAGACCACCTCATTGCAGTTCCTTAGACCACTGTGATGCAGTTACTTAGACCACTGTGATGCAGTTCCTTAGACCACTGCGATGCAGTTCCTTAGACCACCTCATTGCAGTTCCTTAGACCACTGTGATGCAGTTCCTTAGACCACTGTGATGCAGTTCCTTAGACCACCTCATTGCAGTTCCTTAGACCACCTCATTGCAGTTCCTTAGACCACTGCGATGCAGTTCCTTAGACCACCGTGATGCAGTTCCTTAGACCACTGTGATGCAGTTCCTTAGACCACTGTGATGCAGTTCCTTAGACCACTGCAATGCAGTTCCTTAGACCACCGTGATGCAGTTCCTTAGACCACTGTGATGCAGTTCCTTAGACCACTGTGATGCAGTTCCTTAGACCACCTCATTGCAGTTCCTTAGACCACCGTGATACAGTTCCTTAGACCACTGTGATGCAGTTCCTTAGACCACCTCGATGCAGTTCCTTAGACCACTGTGATGCAGTTCCTTAGACAAATGTGATGCAGTTCCTTAGACCACTGTGATGCAGTTCCTTAGACCACCGTGATGCAGTTCCTTAGACCACCTCGATGCAGTTCCTTAGACCACTGTAATGCAGTTCCTTAGACCACTGCGATGCAGTTCCTTAGACCACTGTGATGCAGTTCCTTAGACCACTGTGATGCAGTTCCTTAGACCACTGTGATGCAGGTCCTTAGACCACTGTGATGCAGTTCCTTAGACCACTGCGATGCAGTTCCTTAGACCACTGCTATGCAGTTCCTTAGACCACTGTGATGCAGTTCCTTAGACCACTGTGATGCAGTTCCTTAGACCACTGTGATGCAGTTCCTTAGACCACCGTGATGCAGTTCCATAGACCACTGTGATGCAGTTCCTTAGACCACTGTGATGCAGTTCATTAAACCACTGTGATGCAGTTCCTTAGACCACTGTGATGCAGTTCCTTAGACCACTGCGATGCAGTTCCTTAGACCACTGCGATGCAGTTCCTTAGACCACTGCGATGCAGTTCCTTAGACCACTGCGATGCAGTTCCTTAGACCACTGCGATGCAGTTCCTTAGACCACTGCGATGCAGTTCCTTAGACCACTGCGATGCAGTTCCTTAAACCACTGCCCACTCGGGAGGCACTTTTCAAGGTCTTTGTCTGTGTGTGTTTTAGGTAAAGAATCCACTCTAGCTTGTGTCACTGTTACAAGAAAATCCCGTTTGTTACCACGGCGGCGAGACATGAATGTTCCAAACCCGAAACAGACATACAACGACGACACACAGTGTGGAAAAATACTACTGCCTTGCATTAATGATTCCTTTAGGTATCTCTTTCTGAATGCTTATTCTACTCCGTGGTGTTGACACAGCTGTGTGGGATTTGAGTGGTGCTCTCCAGGATGTTGATGAAGCAGTGTGACATGAGAAACCCTTTACCTCGACCCCTATTTCACTACATTCCAAACCATTGACTGGTGGAGAGAGGTGGATGATGTGGATGTTCATGTTACATATTCTAACCCCCTTGTAGGAGAGAATGGGGATACCTGGTCAGTTGTACAACCGAATGCATTCAACTGAAATGTGTCTTCCTCATTTAACCCTCTGAATCAGAGGTGTCCTTAGTGGTGTCCTTAACGTGGAGGTGTCCTTAACGTGGATGTCCTTAATGGACATCCACGTCATCGGCGCCCAGGGAGCAGAATGGTCGATTTTTCCACCTTGCCAGCTCGGGGATTCGACCTTCTGGTTACTAGCCCAACGCTCTTAACACAGGCTAACTTGCTCCCCTGTCTAGTACTACGGGTCAGGAAGACAATATTGTCCTAATTGAGCTTTGTGTAATTGCACCGAGGCAATGAGATGGGGCCATGCTTAAACAAACACACAATTTTATCGGCTGTATCCTACAGCAGTAGGTCATTGTAACAGCCATCATCATCAAGCCATAACGTTGTCATAACAACGGCATAATATATCCCATTACAACACGTTATGACAATCTGCTGACTGGCCATGCAAGGAGCAGTAGGAGTCTGATAGTTTTCTCCATGATGAGGACATTTTGCCCTAATCCTGGCGAAAACCTGTTTAAAACGTCTGTCTCCTTCTGTGACAAGCTGAGAACTGTGTGAGTGGCGCT
>NW_026601362.1:27500-55857 GCF_029448725.1 Salvelinus fontinalis
GTTGTGTACAACAGGGAGTGGCAATTGAATGCTTCACATTTCTAATAAAAACATTTCTAGCCTGTCTATCTATGGCTAACAGGGTTGACGTGTTATGCTCGACCCGCTCAGTTCACAAAACAGGGAGACAGATATTTCATGTGATTAGATGAATCATTGATCATATGACATGAATAATAATCTTCAGAATTATTATTATTTAACCAGGCAAGTCAGTTAAGAACAAATTCTTATTTACAATGACGGCTTAGGAACAGTGGGTTAACTACCTTGTTCAGGTGCAGAACGGCAGATTTTTATCTTGTCAGCTCGAGGATACGATCTAGCAACCTTTTGGTTACTGGCCCAATGCTCGAACCACCAGGCTACCTGTTGCCCCAAAATGACTTTGTCAAAGCAACAAAATAACTAGGGCTTTACAATGATGATGAGAACTTGGAGAAATGCGGGGTTTAAATGGGTTAAAATCCTCCTAGAAGTCACAGAGGCACATGTCAATATCAAGAATTTGGGCACTTTAGCAAGTCTTTATTCATAATAAAAATCTAATTTAGTCATTTTAATATAACAGGCTTTTAAAATTCAATATTGATGCACAACTTCTACTGAAAATATCGAAGGTAAGCAAAAGGCCCTCTTTTCCTGACATTACCCGGCACAACTGAATTAAATATTGTCTACCTTAATTTCCCAAACACAGTGTTTCGGATGAAACACTGTACAGCTGGCGACCGAGGTCAGAGAGCATGCACCCGGCACAAGGAGTTGCTAGAGCACGATAGGACAAGGACATCCAGGCAGGACAAACCCTCCCCTAACCCGTACGACGCTGGGCCAAACCCTCCCCTAACCCGTACGACGCTGGGCCAAACCCTCCCCGAACCCGTACGACGCTGGGCCAAACCCTCCCCGAACCCGTACGACGCTGGGCCAAACCCTCCCCTAACCCGTACGACGCTGGGCCAAACCCTCCCCTAACCCGTACGACGCTGGGCCAAACCCTCCCCTAACCCGTACGACGCTGGGCCAAACCCTCCCCTAACCCGTACGAGGCTGGGCCAATTGTGCGGTGCCTCATGGGTCTCCCGGTCGCGATACACCCCGGGATCAAACCCAGATCTGTAGTGATGCCTCTAACACTGCGATGCAGTGCCTTACACCACTGTGCCTCTGGGGAGGCCTATTTTAAGCATCTTTCAACACAGGCTTTCAAACACATTGTACTTTTTTAACACAGGCCAGGCCTTGTTTTTACCTCATATTCTAGAGATAATGCCTTGCATTATGCCTAAGAAGAAAACACTTGCTCAACTTGCCATTGGCTCAACCATTGACACAACTTACCCCAAGGCAAACATTTTACCTATATTAGTCCACACTTGAGGTGTCACTACAGATCCGGGATCGACCCCAGGCTGTGTCACAACCAGCCGTGACCTGGAGTCCCATAGGGCGGCGCACAATTGGCCCAGCGCCGTCCGGGTTAGAGGAGGGTTTGGTCAGGGGGGCTTTACTTGGCTCATCGCACTCTAGCGACTCCTTGTGGCGGGCCGGGCGCCTGCAGGCTGAACTCGGTCTGGCGGAGGACTCATGACTTGACCTCATGACTCTCCCGAGCCCGTTGGGGAGTTGCAGCGATGAGACAAGATCGCAATTGGATATCACGAATAAGGGGTGAAAATACAACCAAACAAAAATATATATATATTTCCTAAAAATGTGTTCAAATTATTAATTTTATCTATGATTTCCTAGAAACAAGGGTGGCTCAACTTACCCCTTTGGCTCATTCTACCCTACTCTCCCCTAGAAGATTCCGGAACTAATGAATTCCCTCTTTCCAGCCCCCCATACCGAATACATTCCATTCTCTCCTCTCCACAGCCTGGACCAGAGGCTAGTTATCCCTGTGTTATTCCCTGTCACTCACAATGTACTTTCTGTCTCCAGCAGGAATGTAGGGCCGTCTGTGTGTCTGTCAGTGAGTGGCTGTGTCTGTGTGGGCCTGGGTCGTCATGGAGATACAACACACCTGTCTCTTTCTCTTCACCAGTCAACAGGAGAGATTATCATGAGCTATTTAAGACTCACAGGGCTTAAACCCCTTCTGTTACCGAGCCTGACAGTCTGATTCAGAGGGGTTGGGTTAAATCCGGAAGACACATTTTGATTGAATGCATTCAGTTGTGCAACTGACTAGGTAGCGTAGCCTAGTGGTTAGAGCGTTGGACTAGTAACCGGAAGGTTGCAAGATCAAATCCCTGCGCCGACAAGGGACAAATCTGTCGTTCTGCCCCTGAACAAGGCAGTTAACCCAGTAGGCTGTCATTGAAAATAAAAACGGGTTCTTAACGGACTTGCCTAGTTAAATAAAGATGAAATAAAAATACTGCTTTCCCTCTTTGGCAGAGAACCAGGGTTTAGACAAGGGGAATGGGATCTCAGTGTTTGAAGGATTATGTGGCATCTTAATTGTTATTTTAGAACATCTGTCTTATCCCATGAGCACCTTGGTGTCCTCACTCCATAAATAAATATCCTGTCCCATCGTTCAAAACACCTTTAAAGAACAGACAGACAGTCCCCCTCCCCTCTCTCTGTCCTCTCTCCCCCCTCTCTCTCACGATCCTCCACTCTATCTCCCCCCTCTCTCTCTCTCTCTCTCTCGATCCTCCTCCCTCTCTCTCTGTCCTCTCTCGCTCTCTCTGCCTCTCTATCTCTCTCCCCCCTCTCTCTCTGTCCTCTCTTGCTCTCTCTCTCTGATCCAGCTATTAACAAACCCCAGGATAGTTATGAATCTCCACAAAAACATGGAGGTTCTAATCTAACACCCATTCATCCTCTCTTTGTTTCATGCTGGCTAAAAGACAACGTTCCGCTTTGTCTCTTTGCCAACCCTTTTTCTGTCTGGACGTCTGTTAGATGTCTGAAGGATGGTACATTTTGTGTTTTTTTCTGGCTGGACGTCTGTTAGATGTACAAAGGATGGTACATTTTGTGTTTTTTCTGGTTGGATGTCTGTTAGATGTATGAAGGATGGTACATTTTGTATGTAGAGTAAACACAGACTGAAGAATGGAAAAGGATTGCTGTGTGACTCCAGGCAGTTCACCATGGAGCATAAACCATTCACTCTGACATCTGCTCTCCAGTGCAGACCAGCGGTTCCTCTGTGGTGCGGACAGGGTACTGTGTGTGTGTTTGTCTGTCTGTGTGTAACCCTCCCCTCTCTAGCCTCTCTGCTCTGATGTGGCGCCAGTGGTGTGGTTCTCTGTCTGTTCTAAAATATGATTGACTGACACACCAGGCTCTCGGCTTACACCCCTACACCCCAATCCAGACCTCTTCACTCTGCTGCTCACCAACGGAATGTCATCTTCTGTTGAGAGGAGGAAGAGAGGGGGGAAGAGCAGGATGGGGGAGAGAGGAGGAAGAGAGGGGGGAAGAGCAGGATGGGGGAAGAGCAGGATGGGGAGAGAGGAGGAAGAGAGGGGGGAAGAGCAGGATGGGGGAGAGAGGAAGAGAGGGGGGAAGAGGAGGATGGGGGAGAGAGGAGGGAGAGAGGGGGGAAGAGCAGGATGGGGGAGAAAAGAGGAAGAGAGGGGGGAAGAGCAGGGTGGGGGAGAGAGGAAGAGAGGGGGGAAGAGCAGGATGGGGGAGAGAGGAGGGAGAGAGGGGGGAAGAGCAGGATGGGGGAGAGAAGAGGAAGAGAGGGGGAAGAGCAGGATGGGGAGAGAGGAGGAAGAGAGGGGGAAGAGCAGGATGGGGAGAGAGGAGGAAGAGAGGGGGGAAGAGCAGGATGGGGGAGAGAGGAGGAAGAGAGGGGGAAGAGCAGGATGGGGGAGAGAGGAGGGAGAGAGGGGGAAGAGCAGGATGGGGGAGAGAGGAGGAAGAGAGGGGGGAAGAGCAGGATGGGGGAGAGAGGAGGAAGAGAGGGGGAAGAGCAGGATGGGGAGAGAGGAGGAAGAGAGGGGGAAGAGCAGGATGGGGGAGAGAGGAGGGAGAGAGGGGGAAGAGCAGGATGGGGGAGAGAAGAGGAAGAGAGGGGGGAAGAGCAGGATGGGGGAGAGAGGAAGAGAGGGGGGAAGAGCAGGATGGGGGAGAGAAGAGGAAGAGAGGGGGTAAGAGCAGGATGGGGGAGAATTGTGTTGGTGGGGGATGTTGGTGGGGGAGAAAGATGGAGGGAGGGAGGGATAGGGAGAGACGGGGGAGAAGCATGGTCAATGACCATGAGGTATTTGGGTCATCATTACTCCTCTCTTTCAGAGGTCCTAAAGTCAGTGAGGATAATATATGAATGTATCTCACTCCCTTTTTCTCAAATACCAGGCTTTCTAACTACATTCAGCATCTGTTTTCTTTAAATGGAGCATTAAGCACTAACAACTTCTCAGTAACGATAAGAAAGGTGACATGGAAAGCAGGTTGATAACAGAACTAACTAGGTCACGTCTTGGTTTTATAAATTCCCTGAGATTTACAGAAGGAAAGGGGCCTTGAGGTCAGTGAGAAAACCCCACAAAGTTTTATTGGTCATGGCTTCATTCCGCTTCAACTCCACTTGTGTGTCAGCTGCATCGACGAGCTATACCGACGAGCTGTACCGATGAGCTGCACCGATGAGCTGTACTGATGAGCTGCACCGATGAGCTGTACCGGTGAGCTATACCGATGAGCTGTACTGATGAGCTGCACCGATGAGCTGTACTGATGAGCTGCACCGATGAGCTGTACTGATGAGCTGCACCGATGAGCTGCACCGATGAGCTGCACCGATGAGCTGTACCGGTGAGCTGTACTGATGACACCACAGGAGGTCTGCTGAAAAGTCAAAGGTCGCCATGACACACCGGTTTCCATGATGACCGATAGTGTTGATAGAGAGATGGCGAATGAAAATAAATACTTCCATCGCCATGTCACAGGAAAGACTTAATGAATGTCCAGTCTGCTGGAGGGATGTGAAGGAGTACACATTAGTTCATTTTCCAACCATAGACGGGTGGTAGAACAACACAGTGCCACTGTATCTGTGAAAACTGGGCTCCAAATGGTTATGTACTGTGCTGTGGGTGAACCTCATCTATGGCCTGTGTGCTGTCAGAACAGATGCATTCTCATCCATGTCCCTAGACTGGATTAAATATCTGTCAGAATAGATGCATTCTCATCCATGTCCCTAGACTGGATTAAATATCTGGCAGAACAGATGCATTCTCATCCATTTCCCTAGACTGGATTAAATATCTGTCCGAACAGATGCATTCTCATCCATGTCCCTAGACTGGATTAAATATCTGTCCGAACAGATGCATTCTCATCCATGTCCCTAGACTGGATTAAATATCTGTCAGAACAGATGCATTCTCATCCATGTCCCTAGACTGGATTAAATATCTGTCAGAACAGATGCATTCTCATCCATGTCCCTAGACTGGATTAAATATCTGTCAGAACAGATGCATTCTCATCCATGTCCCTAGACTGGATTAAATATCTGTCCGAACAGATGCATTCTCATCCATGTCCCTAGACTGGATTAAATATCGGGCAGAACAGATGCATTCTCATCCATGTCCCTAGACTGGATTAAATATCTGGCAGAACAGATGCATTCTCATCCATTTCCCTAGACTGGATTAAATATCTGTCCGAACAGATGCATTCTCATCCATGTCCCTAGACTGGATTAAATATCTGTCCGAACAGATGCATTCTCATCCATGTCCCTAGACTGGATTAAATATCTGTCAGAACAGATGCATTCTCATCCATGTCCCTAGACTGGATTAAATATCTGTCAGAACAGATGCATTCTCATCCATGTCCCTAGACTGGATTAAATATCTGTCAGAACAGATGCATTCTCATCCATGTCCCTAGACTGGATTAAATATCTGTCCGAACAGATGCATTCTCATCCATGTCCCTAGACTGGATTAAATATCGGGCAGAACAGATGCATTCTCATCCATGTCCCTAGACTGGATTAAATATCTGTCAGAACAGATGCATTCTCATCCATGTCCCTAGACTGGATTAAATATCTGTCCGAACAGATGCATTCTCATCCATGTCCCTAGACTGGATTAAATATCGGGCAGAACAGATGCATTCTCATCCATGTCCCTAGACTGGATTAAATATCTGTCAGAAGATGGTGGACATGGATCTGACCTCTAGTTGATATCTGCTGTACTTATCTACTGCACCAATATGGCTGCACTCGTTCTAGTGGGGTTAGACACTGTACAATGTCATGCGCTTTGAGCACCCGGAAAATATATCAAGTCAATACATTAGTATGACTATATTACCCCTGGCATTATGACTACTGAGATACCCCAGGACATGGGTGGGCCAACATGTTACTACTGAGATACCCCAGGACATGGGTGGGCCAACATGTTACTACTGAGATACTCCAGGGCATGGGTGGGCCAACATGTTACTACTGAGATACCCCAGGACATGGGTGGGCCAACATGTTACTACTGAGATACTCCAGGACATGGGTGGGCCAACATGTTACTACTGAGATACCCCAGGACATGGGTGGGCCAACATGTTACTACTGAGATACCCCAGGACATGGGTGGGCCAACATGTTACTACTGAGATACCCCAGGACATGGGTGGGCCAACATGTTACTACTGAGATACCCCAGGACATGGGTGGGCCAACATGTTACTACTGAGATACCCCAGGGCATGGGTGGGCCAACATGTTACTACTGAGATACCCCAGGACATGGGTGGGCAAACAGGACACAGACACACAGAGGAATTGTAGACAAATTGCTGTTCTGTGCCCCACCAACATGGTACTCCGTTTGATCCTGACCTGTTTGTGCTCTTTCCAACTCCACTGCTGTCATTGTCAAGACAGCAGCAACAGACTGGCACCCACACGCTGCTCCTCTATATCACTTAGTCTGCCTGCGTCCTAAATTACACCCTTTTCCCAACATAGAGCACTGCTTTTGACCAGGGCCCACTGGGGTCTATGTTAGGCAGTAGGGTACCATTTGAGCCTCTGTGTAACACAGACAGAATCACTAACAGCAGGACACCGTCAGGAGACCAATCAGAAACAGAGTGGCTGTTAAACCTTAAACCTTAACACGTTGGCGTCAAGACTCTTAACTCTAGGAACTGATCTCAAAGTGACTGCATGAGTGCTGTTTCATTTAGTCCAACTGTCCTTTCCATTTTACTGTGCTATTCATCTTACAGGCTCCAAAACCCACAAAGTACAGCTGGTAATAATTGTTCCAGAATTAGCCAGCATGGCAGCCCAAGATCTCCAGTGGTTGTGTTTTGGGCTGACACATGTGGGAAAGCAAAATTGTAGTCCCTCCTCAGAGTACAGCAGAATGGTAGTGTCCCCCCTCAGAGTACAGCAGAATGGTAGTGTCCCCCCTCAGAGTACAGCAGAATGGTAGTGTCCCCCTCAGAGTACAGCAGCATGGTAGTGTCCCCCTCAGAGTACTGCAGAATGGTAGTGTCCCCCTCAGAGTACAGCAGCATGGTAGTGTCCCCCTCAGAGTACAGCAGAATGGTAGTGTCCCCCCTCAGAGTACAGCAGAATGGTAGTGTCCCCCTCAGAGTATAGCAGAATGGTAGTGTCCCCCTCAGAGTACAGCAGAATGGTAGTGTCCCCCTCAGAGTACAGCAGAATGGTAGTGTCCCCCCTCAGAGTACAGCAGAATGGTAGTGTCCCCCCCCTCAGAGTACAGCAGAATGGTAGTGTCCCCCTCAGAGTACAGAAGAATGGTAGTCTCCCCCTCAGAGTAAAGCAGAACGGTAGTGTCCCCCTCAGAGTACACCAGAATGGTAGTGTCCCCCCTCAGAGTACAACAGAATGGTAGTGTCCCTCCTCAGAGTACAGCAGAACGGTAGTGTCCCCCTCAGAGTACAGAAGAATGGTAGTGTCCCTCCTCAGAGTACACCAGAATGGTAGTGTCCCCCTCAGAGTACACCAGAATGGTAGTGTCCCCCTCAGAGTACACCAGAATGGTAGTGTCCCCCTCAGAGTACACCAGAATGGTAGTGTCCCCCCTCAGAGTACAACAGAATGGTAGTGTCCCCCTCAGAGTACAGCAGAATGGTAGTGTCCCGCTCAGAGTACAGCAGAATGGTAGTCTCCCCCTCAGAGTACAGCAGAATGGCAGTGTCCACCTCAGAGTACAGAAGAATGGTAGTGTCCCCCCCCCTCAGAGTACAGCAGAATGGTAGTGTCCCTCCTCAGAGTACAGCAGAATGGTAGAGTCCCCCTCAGAGTACAGAAGAATGGTAGTGTCCCTCCTCAGAGTACAGCAGAATGGTAGAGTCCCCCTCAGAGTACAGCAGAATGGTAGTGTCCCTCCTCAGAGTACAGCAGAATGGTAGTGTCCCCCTCAGAGTACAGAAGAATGGTAGTGTCCCTCCTCAGAGTACAGCAGAATGGTAGTGTCCCCCTCAGAGTACAGCAGAATGGTAGTGTCCCTCCTCAGAGTACAGCAGAATGGTAGTGTCCCTCCTCAGAGTACAGCAGAATGGTAGTGTCCCCCTCAGAGTACAGCAGAATGGTAGTGTCCCCCTCAGAGTACAGCAGAATGGTAGTGTCCCCCTCAGAGTACAGCAGAATGGTAGTGTCCCCCTCAGAGTACAGCAGAATGGTAGTGTCCCCCTCAGAGTACAGCAGAATGGTAGAATGGTACAGTATTAATATTATACCTTCTGTTGGTACATTTTTATTAAGCTGTGTGGGTTTTCACAATTATTTCCAGACACATATCTCTGCCAGTTCATTGATCCTGAACTCTGAGGGGGCTCCAGATTTACATTATAATGTTGACTTTCGCAGCTGTAAATGAATGAAAGCGTTTTACAGGTCCTGTCTGGGCTGTGCATGAAAACCATCCAATTAAAAGCTGAGGTGAAGGCACAAACAAAAGTCAGTGTTACTAAGCATGAAAGTTTTGAGTTTCCAACCACTTCTCTCCTCCTGTTTTTTAACAGGAGATCTAGACAATAAAGAAGCAAACTTTTATACAAGTTTTTGTTGGTTTTGTCATTAGAAAAACTTCGGGTAAAATCCATCCAAATCTCACATCCACTTAAACATTTGAAAAGCTTCCACAAAACTGATTAAATTAAACAGTCTATTATGACACTAGGCGAGACCCAAATGCAGACACAGGAGGCAGAGGGTTGGAGTTTAAGATGTTTAATAAATCCAAAGGAGTAGGCAAGAGAATGGTTGTGGACAGGCAAAAGGACATAACCAGATGAGAGTCCAGGAGGTACAGAGTGGCAGACAGGCTCGAGGTCAAGGCAGGCAGAATGGTCAGGTAGGCGGGTACAGAGTCCAGAACAGGCAAGGGTCAAAACCCGGAGGACTAGAAAAAGGAGAATGCAAAAAGCAGGAGAACGGGAAAAACTGCTGGTAGACTTGGACATACAAGATGGACTGGCACAGAGAGACAGGAAACACAGGGATAAATACACTGGGGAAAACAAGCAACACCTGGAGGGGGTGGAGACAATAACGAGGACAGGTGAAACAGATCAGGGTGTGACACAGTCTCACTCTTAGTTCAATAAGTCAGGTTAGAACACAGACAGTAACACTATTCACGATTGTTTCTGCAGTTTCTCTCTCAGATCGCACAATGGCTAACAAAACTAATTATGACCTCATACATGAAGTAGAAAAATAATACAACTGACTTGAACATCTGTTGTATTTTTCCTGATTACGATCTCGTCTCTTTGCTGCAACTTCCCGCTCGGGAGAGGCGAAGGTCGAGTCATGCATCCCCCGAAACATGACCCGCCAAACCACGCTTCATAACACCCGCTTGCTTAACCCGGAAGCCAGCTGCACCAACGTGTCGGAGGAAACACCGTTCAACTGACGACCGAAGTCAGCCTGCAGGCGCCCGGCCCGCCACAAGGAGTCGCTAGAGCACGATGAGCCAAGTATAGCCCCCCCGGCCAACCCCTCCCCTAACCTGGACGACGCTGGGCCAATTGTGCGCCACCCTATGGGACTCCCAGTCACGGCCGGTAATGATCGAACCCCAGGCTGTAGTGACTCCACAACACTGCGATGCAGTGCCTTAGACCTCTGCGCCACTCGGGAGGCCGAGCTGCATGTGTTATAGAACTCAAACAACATGATGTTTATGACTAACATCTGTTACAGGAATCAAACATGATGTTTATGACTAACATCTGTTATAGGAATCAAACATGATGTTTATGACTAACATCTGTTACAGGAATCAAACATGATGTTTATGACTAACATCTGTTATAGGAATCAAACATGATGTTTATGACTAACATCTGTTATAGAACTCAAACAACATGATGTTTATGACTAACATCTGTTACAGGAATCAAACATGATGTTTATGACTAACATCTGTTACAGGAATCAAACATGATGTTTATGACTAACATCTGTTATAGGAATCAAACATGATGTTTATGACTAACATCTGTTACAGGAATCAAACATGATGTTTATGACTAACATCTGTTATAGGAATCAAACATGATGTTTATGACTAACATCTGTTATAGAACTCAAACAACATGATGTTTATGACTAACATCTGTTACAGGAATCAAACATGATGTTTATGACTAACATCTGTTATAGAACTCAAACAACATGATGTTTATGACTAACATCTGTTACAGGAATCAAACATGATGTTTATGACTAACATCTGTTATAGAACTCAAACAACATGATGTTTATGACTAACATCTGTTACAGGAATCAAACATGATGTTTATGACTAACATCTGTTACAGGAATCAAACATGATGTTTATGACTAACATCTGTTACAGGAATCAAACATGATGTTTATGACTAACATCTGTTATAGGAATCAAACATGATGTTTATGACTAACATCTGTTACAGGAATCAAACATGATGTTTATGACTAACATCTGTTATAGGAATCAAACATGATGTTTATGACTAACATCTGTTATAGGAATCAAACATGATGTTTATGACTAACATCTGTTACAGGAATCAAACATGATGTTTATGACTAACATCTGTTATAGGAATCAAACATGATGTTTATGACTAACATCTGTTACAGGAATCAAACATGATGTTTATGACTAACATCTGTTACAGGAATCAAACATGATGTTTATGACTAACATCTGTTACAGGAATCAAACATGATGTTTATGACTAACATCTGTTACAGGAATCAAACATGATGTTTATGACTAACATCTGTTATAGGAATCAAACATGATGTTTATGACTAACATCTGTTACAGGAATCAAACATGATGTTTATGACTAACATCTGTGATAGGAATCAAACATGATGTTTATGACTAACATCTGTTACAGGAATCAAACATGATGTTTATGACTAACATCTGTTACAGGAATCAAACATGATGTTTATGACTAACATCTGTTACAGGAATCAAACATGATGTTTATGACTAACATCTGTTATAGGAATCAAACATGATGTTTATGACTAACATCTGTTATAGGAATCAAACATGATGTTTATGACTAACATCTGTTATAGGAATCAAACATGATGTTTATGACTAACATCTGTTATAGGAATCAAACATGATGTTTATGACTAACATAGTGTAATCATATGGGCATATAGACTTCAGACAGATACTGTATTGTGCTTCATGTTGGATTTTCCACACTACACCATCCACGGACATCCAGAAAGACACTTGATATCTCTGTCCCACCATGTTTGTCACGTTTGTGCATGTGTGTTTGTGTGTGTAAGAGATAAACAGAGAGAGAAAGAGAGAGAGAAATATAAAGAAAGAGAGAGAGAAAAAAGAGAGACAGAAGAGAGACAGAAAGAGAGACAGAGAGATAGAGCGACAGAGAGACAGAGACAGAAAAAAACAGAGAGAGAGAGAGAGACAGAGAGAGAGAGACAGAAAACAGAGAGAGACAGAAAACAGAGAGAGATAGAGACAGAGAGAGACAGAGAGACAGACAGAAAACAGAGAGAGAGAGACAGAGAGACAGACAGACAGAAAACAGAGAGAGAGAGACAGAGAGAGAGAGAGAGAGAGAGAAAACAGAGAGAGATAGACAGAGACAGAGAGAGACAGAAAACAGATAGATGGCACCCACACACTTCAGCTGTGGTTCCTCTCTCCCTCTCTCTCTTTCTCTCTTTCTCTCTGCCTATTTGGGATCTCTCCACTGCTTTCTCTCCCTCAGCTTTTCCAGTCAAACCAGAGACAACCCAACAACTCCTACTATCACAGTCTATTCCACCATATGATCTCATCTGTCTGAGTTCCCGTCTGTCACTCTCTGATTGCTTCCCCATAGTGCTTATTCATCTGGGATATCCCTCCAACACTAGGCCAGACTCCATGCTCTCACCTGGCCAGACTCCCTGCTCTCCCCTGGCCAGACTCCCTGCTCTCCCCTGGCCAGACCCCCTGCTCTCCCCTGGCCAGACCCCCTGCTCTCCCCTGGCCAGACTCCCTGCTCTCCCCTGGCCAGACTCCATGCTCTCCCCTGGCCAGACTCCATGCTCTCCCCTGGCCAGACCCCCTGCTCTCCCCTTGCCAGATTCCCTGCTCTCCCCTTGCCAGATTCCCTGCTCTCCCCTGGACAGACTCCTCTGCTCTCACCTGGACAGACTCCTTGCTCTCCCCTGGCCAGATTCCCTGCTCTCCCCTGGACAGACTCCTCTGCTCTCACCTGGACAGACTCCCTGCTCTCCCCTTGCCAGATTCCCTGCTCTCCCCTGGACAGACTCCTCTGCTCTCACCTGGACAGACTCCTTGCTCTCCCCTGGCCAGATTCCCTGCTCTCCCCTGGCCAGACTCCGCTGCTCTCCCCTGGACAGACTCCTCTGCTCTCCCCTGGACAGACTCCTCTGCTCTCCCCTGGACAGACTCCTCTGCTCTCCCCTGGACAGACTCCTCTGCTCTCCCCTGGACAGACTCCTCTGCTCTCCCTTGGCCAGACTCCTCTGCTCTCCCCTGGCCAGACTCCTCTGCTCTCCCCTGGCCAGACTCCTCTGCTCTCCCCTGGACAGACTCCTCTGCTCTCCACTGGACAGACTCCCCTGCTCTCCCCTGGACAGACTCCTCTGCTCTCCCCTGGACAGACTCCTCTGCTCTCCACTGGACAGACTCCTCTGCTCTCCACTGGACAGACTCCCCTGCTCTCCCCTGGACAGACTCCTCTGCTCTCACCTGGACAGACTCCCTGCTCTCCCCTTGCCAGATTCCCTGCTCTCCCCTGGACAGACTCCTCTGCTCTCCCCTGGACAGACTCCTCTGCTCTCCACTGGACAGACTCCCCTGCTCTCCCCTGGCCAGACTCCTCTGCTCTCCCCTGGACAGACTCCTCTGCTCTCCACTGGACAGACTCCCCTGCTCTCCCCTGGACAGACTCCTCTGCTCTCCCCTGGACAGACTACTCTGCTCTTCCCTGGCCAGGCGGATGCTGCAGCCTGCCTTTGATAGGTCTGCTTGGTGAATGGAGGAAACAGAGCTGGAGGTTCTGAGGTATCAACTATCCAGAGTCTCTGCTGTGTCCAGATCCTGGATGTGGGAGGCTTCTCTACTACCAGCCCACTGTGATGCTCCGTTATGCTTCTTCAGTCAAACACCTGATGCATGAGATCAGTACAGAACAGTAGGCATGACTCCATCTTCTGTTGTCGTTACTGACATCATCTACATTCCTATCAAATCAAATCAAATTTATTTATATAGCCCTTCTTACATCAGCTGATATCTCAAAGTGCTGTACAGAAACCCAGCCTAAAACCCCAAACAGCAAGCAATGCAGGTGTAGAAGCACGGTGGCTAGGAAAAACTCCATAGAAAGGCCAAAACCTAGGAAGAAACCTAGAGAGGAACCAGGCTATGAGGGGTGGCCAGTCCTCTTCTGGCTGTGCCGGGTGGAGATTATAACAGAACATGGCCAAGATGTTCAAATGTTCATAAATGACCAGCATGGTCAAATAATAATAATCACAGTAGTTGTAGAGGGTGCAACAGGTCAGCACCTCAGGAGTACATGTCAGTTGGTTTTTCATAAACGTTCATTCAAGGTATCTCTACCGCTCATGCTCTCTCTAGAGAGTTGAAAACAGCAGGTCTGGGACAGGTAGCACGTCCGGTGAACAGGTCAGGGTTCCATAGCCGCAGGCAGAACAGTTGAAACTGGAGCAGCAGCACGGCCAGGGGGACTGGGGACAGCAAGGAGTCATCATGCCAGGTAGTCCCGAGGCATGGTCCTAGGGCTCATGTCCTCCGAGAGAGAGAAAGAAAGAGAGAAATAGAGAATTAGAGAGAGCATACTTAAATTCACATAGGACACCGGATAAGACAGGAGAAATACTCCAGATATAACCAACTGACCCTAGCCCCCCCCAACACATAAACTACTACAGCATAAATACTGGAGGCTGAGACAGGAGGGGTCAGGAGCCACTGTGTCCCAATCTGATGATGATATCCCTGCAGGCCCTGTATCCACAAATCACTCCCTCTGACTTTCAATAAGCTAGAGCATATTTGACCTTTAAACTCTCTGTCTGTTCCACAGGCCCACATACCCATGTACAAACACATACGCATTAACAAAAGTTACATCCAGAATGTGTTACATAACATTGCAATTTCAGACTTTGGTGTCTGTCCGGAGAAGTCTAGAGTTTCACACAGCTGGCTGGGGTCAAAGGTCAATAGAACAGCCCATAGGTGACCTCAGTGGGTTGTCTCATGCTCCATCTGCTCCATTACTTCCACCTTGCTGACTGTGCAGCTCCTCTCCACCGTCCCCCTTCAATGTCTCCTTAGAGAGACTGAATCCCCTGCATGGCCATTCAAGCTGCATGTTGTCTGCACAAGTAATCAGTAGTAGACTAGGCCCATTAAAACTCCAGCAGCAGTTCATATGGCAGCAGCCTCACTGACTGTGTTAACAGTGAGCCCCAGTGACATTCATAATGTATTTGACTGAGAAGAGCTTTTACGATCTTGCTTAATTGGCCTTCAAAAGCATGGCATCTTGAGGTTGCGATCCCAAATGGCACCCTATTCTCTACATAGTGCACTACTTTTGACCGGAGCCCTATGGGTGAGTCTATTTGCTGTGTGCCCTGGTCAAAAGTAGTGCACTACATAGGGAATATGGGGCCATTTGGGACGCAGACGCTGAAGTCTGATTGGACAGTGGGGGTCTGTGATTCAAAACAGAGCAGACAATGCTTTGCCCCTGTGGGGGGTCCTGGGAGTTTACAACTGGAGCTGGCCTTGTATCTGAGCTGGGAACCATGATGGGTTCTCTGGGATCGTATCCTAACCTAGCAGAGACCAGAGAAGAAGATAATAACTGCAACCAAGCTCTATACAAGCTCTGCACACAACACAATACCTGCTTTCAGCTGGGAAGGAAATACCTTCACACACACACTGACACACAGTTGTCTTTCTCAGCATACCGTGTCTCTGTAAAGTCTCAGCAGACCGTGTCTCTGTAAAGTCTCAGCAGACCGTGTCACTGTAAAGTCTCAGCAGACCGTGTCACTGTAAAGTCTCAGCAGACCGTGTCACTGTAAAGTCTCAGCAGACCGTGTCACTGTAAAGTCTCAGCAGACCGTGTCAATGTAAAGTCTCAGCAGACTGTGTCTCTGTAAAGTCTCAGCAGACCGTGTCACTGTAAAGTCTCAGCAGACCGTGTCTCTGTAAAGTCTCAGCAGACCGTGTCACTGTAAAGTCTCAGCAGACCGTGTCACTGTAAAGTCTCGTCAGACCGTGTCTCTGTAAAGTCTCAGCAGACCGTGTCACTGTAAAGTCTCGTCAGACCGTGTCACTGTAAAGTCTCAGCAGACCGTGTCTCTGTAAAGTCTCAGCAGACGTGTCACTGTAAAGTCTCAGCAGACCGTGTCACTGTAAAGTCTCAGCAGACCGTGTCACTGTAAAGTCTCAGCAAATGTGTTACTGTAAAGTCTCACCAGACGTGTCACTGTAAAGTCTCAGCAGACCGTGTCACTGTAAAGTCTCAGCAGACCGTGTCACTGTAAAGTCTCAGCAGACCGTGTCACTGTAAAGTCTCAGCAGACCGTGTCACTGTAAAGTCTCAGCAGACCGTGTCACTGTAAAGTCTATGCAGACCGTGTCACTGTAAAGTCTATGCAGACCGTGTCTCTGTAAAGTCTCAGCAGACCGTGTCACTGTAAAGTCTCAGCAGACCGTGTCACTGTAAAGTCTCGTCAGACCGTGTCTCTGTAAAGTCTCAGCAGACCGTGTCACTGTAAAGTCTCAGCAGACGTGTCACTGTAAAGTCTCGTCAGACCGTGTCTCTGTAAAGTCTCAGCAGACCGTGTCACTGTAAAGTCTCAGCAGACCGTGTCTCTGTAAAGTCTCGTCAGACCGTGTCATTGTAAAGTCTCAGCAGACCGTGTCACTGTAAAGTCTCAGCAGACCGTGTCACTGTAAAGTCTCAGCAGACCGTGTCACTGTAAAGTCTCAGCAGACCGTGTCACTGTAAAGTCTCAGCAGACCGTGTCACTGTAAAGTCTCAGCAGACCGTGTCACTGTAAAGTCTCAGCAGACCGTGTCACTGTAAAGTCTCAGCAGACCGTGTCACTGTAAAGTCTCAGCAGACTGTGTCTCTGTAAAGTCTCAGCAGACCGTGTCACTGTAAAGTCTCAGCAGACCGTGTCTCTGTAAAGTCTCAGCAGACCGTGTCACTGTAAAGTCTCAGCAGACCGTGTCACTGTAAAGTCTCAGCAGACCGTGTCACTGTAAAGTCTCGTCAGACCGTGTCTCTGTAAAGTCTCAGCAGACCGTGTCACTGTAAAGTCTCAGCAGACGTGTCACTGTAAAGTGTCGTCAGACCGTGTCTCTGTAAAGTCTCAGCAGACCGTGTCACTGTAAAGTCTCAGCAGACCGTGTCTCTGTAAAGTCTCGTCAGACCGTGTCATTGTAAAGTCTCAGCAGACCGTGTCACTGTAAAGTCTCAGCAGACCGTGTCACTGTAAAGTCTCAGCAGACTGTGTCACTGTAAAGTCTCAGCAGACTGTGTCACTGTAAAGTCTCAGCAGACTGTGTCACTGTAAAGTCTCAGCAGACCGTGTCACTGTAAAGTCTCAGCAGACCATGTCACTGTAAAGTCTCAGCAGACTGTGTCACTGTAAAGTCTCAGCAGACCGTGTCTCTGTAAAGTCTCAGCAGACGTGTCACTGTAAAGTCTCAGCAGACCGTGTCACTGTAAAGTCTCAGCAGACCGTGTCACTGTAAAGTCTCAGCAGACCGTGTCACTGTAAAGTCTCAGCAAATGTGTTACTGTAAAGTCTCACCAGACGTGTCACTGTAAAGTCTATGCAGACCGTGTCACTGTAAAGTCTCAGCAGACGTGTCACTGTAAAGTCTCAGCAGACCGTGTCACTGTAAAGTCTCAGCAGACCGTGCCACTGTAAAGTCTCAGCAGACCATGTCACTGTAAAGTCTCAGCAGACCGTGTCACTGTAAAGTCTCAGCAGACCGTGTCACTGTAAAGTCTATGCAGACCGTGTCACTGTGAAGTCTATGCAGACCATGTCTCTGTAAAGTCTCAGCAGACCGTGTCACTGTAAAGTCTCAGCAGACAGTGTCACTGTAAAGTCTCAGCAGACCGTGTCACTGTAAAGTCTCGTCAGACCGTGTCTCTGTAAAGTCTCAGCAGACCGTGTCACTGTAAAGTCTCAGCAGACGTGTCACTGTAAAGTGTCGTCAGACCGTGTCTCTGTAAAGTCTCAGCAGACCGTGTCACTGTAAAGTCTCAGCAGACCGTGTCTCTGTAAAGTCTCGTCAGACCGTGTCATTGTAAAGTCTCAGCAGACCGTGTCACTGTAAAGTCTCAGCAGACTGTGTCACTGTAAAGTCTCAGCAGACTGTGTCACTGTAAAGTCTCAGCAGACTGTGTCACTGTAAAGTCTCAGCAGACCGTGTCACTGTAAAGTCTCAGCAGACCATGTCACTGTAAAGTCTCAGCAGACTGTGTCACTGTAAAGTCTCAGCAGACCGTGTCTCTGTAAAGTCTCAGCAGACGTGTCACTGTAAAGTCTCAGCAGACCGTGTCACTGTAAAGTCTCAGCAGACCGTGTCACTGTAAAGTCTCAGCAGACCGTGTCACTGTAAAGTCTCAGCAAATGTGTTACTGTAAAGTCTCACCAGACGTGTCACTGTAAAGTCTATGCAGACCGTGTCACTGTAAAGTCTCAGCAGACGTGTCACTGTAAAGTCTCAGCAGACCGTGTCACTGTAAAGTCTCAGCAGACCGTGTCACTGTAAAGTCTCAGCAGACCGTGTCACTGTAAAGTCTCAGCAGACCGTGTCACTGTAAAGTCTCAGCAGACCGTGTCACTGTAAAGTCTATGCAGACCGTGTCACTGTAAAGTCTATGCAGACCATGTCTCTGTAAAGTCTCAGCAGACCGTGTCACTGTAAAGTCTCAGCAGACCGTGTCACTGTAAAGTCTCAGCAGACAGTGTCACTGTAAAGTCTTAGCAGACTGTGTCACTGTAAAGTCTCAGCAGACCGTGTCACTGTAAAGTCTCAGCAGACCGTGTCTCTGTAAAGTCTCAGCAGACCGTGTCATTGTAAAGTCTCAGCAGACGTGTCACTGTAAAGTCTCAGCAGACCGTGTCTCTGTAAAGTCTCAGCAGACCGTGTCATTGTAAAGTCTCAGCAGACCGTGTCACTGTAAAGTCTTAGCAGACTGTGTCACTGTAAAGTCTCAGCAGACCGTGTCACTGTAAAGTCTCAGCAGACCGTGTCACTGTAAAGTCTCGTCAGACCGTGTCTCTGTAAAGTCTCAGCAGACCGTGTCACTGTAAAGTCTCAGCAGACGTGTCACTGTAAAGTGTCGTCAGACCGTGTCTCTGTAAAGTCTCAGCAGACCGTGTCACTGTAAAGTCTCAGCAGACCGTGTCTCTGTAAAGTCTCGTCAGACCGTGTCATTGTAAAGTCTCAGCAGACCGTGTCACTGTAAAGTCTCAGCAGACTGTGTCACTGTAAAGTCTCAGCAGACTGTGTCACTGTAAAGTCTCAGCAGACTGTGTCACTGTAAAGTCTCAGCAGACCGTGTCACTGTAAAGTCTCAGCAGACCATGTCACTGTAAAGTCTCAGCAGACTGTGTCACTGTAAAGTCTCAGCAGACCGTGTCTCTGTAAAGTCTCAGCAGACGTGTCACTGTAAAGTCTCAGCAGACCGTGTCACTGTAAAGTCTCAGCAGACCGTGTCACTGTAAAGTCTCAGCAGACCGTGTCACTGTAAAGTCTCAGCAAATGTGTTACTGTAAAGTCTCACCAGACGTGTCACTGTAAAGTCTATGCAGACCGTGTCACTGTAAAGTCTCAGCAGACGTGTCATTGTAAAGTCTCAGCAGACCGTGTCACTGTAAAGTCTCAGCAGACCGTGTCACTGTAAAGTCTCAGCAGACCGTGTCACTGTAAAGTGTATGCAGACCGTGTCACTGTAAAGTCTCAGCAGACCGTGTCACTGTAAAGTCTCAGCAGACCGTGTCACTGTAAAGTCTCAGTAGACGTGTCACTGTAAAGTCTCAGCAGACCGTGTCACTGTAAAGTCTCAGCAGACCGTGTCACTGTAAAGTCTCAGCAGACCGTGTCACTGTAAAGTCTCAGCAGACCGTGTCACTGTAAAGTCTATGCAGACCGTGTCACTGTAAAGTCTATGCAGACCGTGTCACTGTAAAGTCTCAGCAGACCGTGTCACTGTAAAGTCTCAGCAGACCGTGTCACTGTAAAGTCTCAGCAGACCGTGTCACTGTAAAGTCTCAGTAGACGTGTCACTGTAAAGTCTCAGCAGACCGTGTCACTGTAAAGTCGATGCAGACCGTGTCACTGTAAATTCTCAGCAGACCGTGTCACTGTAAAGTCTCAGCAGACAGTGTCACTGTAAAGTCTCAGCAGACCGTGTCACTGTAAAGTCTCAGCAGACCGTGTCACTGTAAAGTCTCAGCAGACTGTGTCACTGTAAAGTCTCAGCAGACAGTGTCACTGTAAAGTCTCAGCAGACCGTGTCACTGTAAAGTCTCAGCAGACCGTGTCTCTGTAAAGTCCCAGCAGACCGTGTCACTGTAAAGTCTTGTCAGACCGTGTCTCTGTAAAGTCTCAGCAGACCGTGTCACTGTAAAGTCTTAGCAGACTGTGTCACTGTAAGGTCTCAAACAGACACATAGTGTACCAGCTCAAGTGAAGGCCAGCTTGTTTCTCTAGAGCTCTCCTGTTGGGCTGCTAGTAAACACCTCTCTTGATTCGGGTGATGAGAGCTCTGGATGTTTCCATTGAGTGTCATTGTTGTCTGTGGGTCTGTTTCCATAGTTTGAGTTCTGGGCTATTCCACAACATGTCCTTCCAAGATCTGCATGTTCAGAAGCTGTAATTTTGGTTTTGGAATAATCACAGGGTATCTCAGAAAAAGCTCCTATATATATATATATAAACAGTGTGTTCCAGTGTGTTTGTGACCAAAGTGGGAGGAAAACATGGTGAAATATGTTGTGAATGCTCACATTAAAACAGAATGAGACTGTTCAAGATGCCGTTATTGTCCATGAAGGAAACAACACTAACTGCTTTTCAGCAATTCACACGACTAAAGTCTCACTGGTTGAAAATAAAACTAAAACATGCCACTTTGTCTTATTATTATTATTATTTTAAAGTATTTTTACCATCTACAGTCTCAATATTATTGGTCTTTTAAACCCATGAGGGTACCAATTCACATCATATTTAATGCCAGTCTACATTTATAGAGTGACTGTGTGTTTAGCACCAAAATACACATGGTTACGACACTATCATTAACCGCAGAGCCATGACATACACTGTATATACAACAGTATGTGGACACCCCTTCAAATGAGTGGGTTTGGCTGTTTCAACCACACCCGTTGCTGACAGGTGTATAAAATCGAGCACACAGATATGCAATCTCCATAGACAAACATTGGCAGTAGAATGGCCTTACTGAAGAGCTCAGTGACTTTCCACCTGGCACACTCATAGGATGCCACCCTTCCAACAAGTCAGTTCATCAAATTGCTGCCCTGCTAGAGCTGCCCCGTTAACTGTAAGTGCTGTAATTGTGAAGTGGAAACGTCTAGGAGCAACAACAATTCAGCCGCGAAGTGGTAGACCACTCAAGCTCACAGAATGGGACCATGCTGAAGCGCGTAACGCACAAAAACTGTCTGTCCTCGGTTACAAATCTCCCTACTGAGTTCCAAACTGCCTCTGGAAGCAACGTCAGCACAAGAACTGTTCGTCGGGAGCTTCATGAAATGGGTTTTCATCGCTGAACATCTGGCAATCCGACAGACGAATCTGCGTTTGGTGGATGCCAGGTGAACGCAACCTGCCCCAATACATGGTGCCAACTGTAAAGTTTGGTGGAGGAGGAATTGGGCTAGGCCCCTTAGTTCCAGTGTAGTGAAATCTTAACGCTACAGCATACAATGACATTCCAGACAGTTCTGTGCTTCCAACTTTGTGGCAACAGTTTGGGGAAGGCCCTTTCCTGTTTCAGCATGACAATGCCCCCGTGCACAAAGTGAGGTTCATACAGAAATTATTTGTTGAGATCGGTGTGAAAGAACTTGACTGACCTGCACAGAGCCCTGACCTCAACCTCATCAAGCACCTTTGGAAAAAATTGGTACGCCGACTTGTGAACCAGGCCTAATTGCTCAACATCAGTGCCCGACCTCACTAATGCTCTTGTGGCTGAATGGAACAAGTCCCGGCAGAAATGTTCTAACATCTAGTGGAAAGCCTTCCCAGAAGAGTGGATGCTGTTAAAGCAGCAAAGGTGGGACAAACTCAATATTAATGCGCTTGATTTTGGAATGAGATGTTTGACGAGCAGTTGTCCACATACTTTTGGTCATGTAGTGTATGTGGTTTCTCAAAAATGTCCTAATAAAACTTCTCAAAGGAATATAAAGTGACTTTCCTCATCGAGGTTTGGTACACTCATCTATTAGATGTGAAGCGTGGCTCTTCTATAGGTTTAGACGTTGTGTGTGTAGCTAGAGAGGAAATGGCTTATGTCTTGGAAGCTCCACACCCACGGGGAGCGTCCTGGAGGAAGTGGCTGCTTTGGCATGACTGTGGCTGGGATGAAACCAGAGGTAACACTGGGGCCCCCGGAGGAGGAATGCTTTCTTATATATCCTTGTAAACGTCAGCCTCTTTTTCTGTTTCGTCAGCCTCTCTGTAGGGATCGAGCCTCTCTGTAGGGATCCAGATTCTGGTTCCTGGGCTTCTGGCAAACAGACTGTGGTAATTGCTTCCATCCGTCTTCAGCAGACATGGTATCCAGCAATGGGACAATTATTCTACACGGATCACCCCACTGAAAGCTTTTCCTTCTATCTGTAGTGATCACTTTTTCTTTCTTTATTTCTTTATCTCTCTCTCGCTCTCTAGTGTTTTCTCTCTCTCTTCCTTTGTTTGTTTGTTTTTTCTCTCTCGCTCTCTCTAGTGTTCTCCCTCTCTTTCCTCTCTCCTTTGCCCCGTATCCATCAAAAATCCCTCTGTGGTCTATCTGTCAACTCCATTCACACACGTCTCAGTCTTCTCCCATTAACTGTGTCAGTGATGAAAGTTGTTATTGCCTGACTGACTCAACATGGTGGACATTCAATCCACCTAACAAAACACTTTTCCTCCTGCCTTATTCTCATTGAATGGACAGGAGAGTTTTGCTACAGATGTTTCAGAAGAGATTTCCCCACTCCAGAGGGTTGTGTGTTGCCAGAAAAGAGATGTCTGTTTAGTTTGCTAGATTGTTTGTTTCGATGCCGTTCATTTCTCAGTAGGACAAGTTCTTTTGTTACTTCACTAGGCTCCCTAATGCTTGAACAGAAGTCCATGAAATCCAACCAAGGCGTCAGATAACAGTAATGCCCCTGTTATGTGGAGCTGGGAACAGGAAAGCTGGAATAGCTTTAGGCTTAATACTGCTGGACATTCATAGGGTGTCCCTGGATGTGCTTCTCATTACAGGTCACAGGGGTTCACATACCTGGGTTCAGTTGAGTTGCTTTTCAATGCATCGGAAAACTATTTATTGAAACCGTGTCTGTTTCAGTCGGTGCCTCATAAAATTATATTTAGACCCAAAAACTGCATGCATGAACGCCTGTCATGGTCATGTTGATTTGATTGTTGTTATAATAGTAATACCACTGAAAGCAGTAGTAATGGTAGTGGTTAGTAATACCACTGAAAGCAGTAGTCATGGTAGTAGTTAGTAGTAACACTGAAAGCAGTAGTCATGGTAGTAGTTAGTAATACCACTGAAAGCAGTAGTCATGGTAGTAGTTAGTAATACCACTGAAAGCAGTAGTAATGGTAGTGGTTAGTAATACCACTGAAAGCAGTAGTCATGGTAGTAGTTAGTAATAACACTGAAAGCAGTAGTCATGGTAGTAGTTAGTAATAACACTGAAAGCAGTAGTAATGGTAGTGGTTAGTAATACCACTGAAAGCAGTAGTCATGGTAGTAGTTAGTAATAACACTGAAAGCAGTAGTCATGGTAGTAGTTAGTAATAACACTGAAAGCAGTAGTCATGGTAGTAGTTAGTAATAACACTGAAAGCAGTAGTAATGGTAGTGGTTAGTAATAACACTGAAAGCAGTAGTCATGGTAATAGTTAGTAATAACACTGAAAGCAGTAGTAATGGTAGTAGTTAGTAATAACACTGAAAGCAGTAGTAATGGTAATAGTTAGTAATAACACTGAAACCAGTAGTCATGGTAGTAGTTAGTAATAACACTGAAAGCAGTAGTCATGGTAGTAGTTAGTAGTACTTTATTCATCCCACCAAGGGACATTGCAGTATACATTGGTAAGGCTGAAAGCAGTATCACATGATAGTAAATCAAATCAAAGTTTATTGGTCGAATACACAGATTTGCAAATGTTATCGCAGGTGCAGCGAAATGCTTGTGTTTCTAGCTCCAACGGAGCAGTAATAATACCTATTTACTAATTGGTCAAAGCCTTCAGGAAGTAGATCATCTTAGCTAGAAGCAACAGCAATTCAAACTAACCCCTACGCAGGTAATATGTGAAAATGTTATCTCATGTGGGTATGCTACAATGTCATACCTGCTGCAGAATCAAAGGATCTCTCCTGGTACTGTCATACCTGCTGCAGAATCAAAGGCTCTCTCCTGGTACTAGCTGTCATACCTGCTGCAGAATCAAAGGATCTCTCCTGGTACTGTCATACCTGCTGCAGAATCAAAGGATCTCTCCTGGTACTAGCTGTCATACCTGCTGCAGAATCAAAGGATCTCTCCTGGTACTGTCATACCTGCTGCAGAATCAAAGGCTCTCTCCTGGTACTAACAGTCATACCTGCTGCAGAATCAAAGGATTTATCCTGGTACTAACAGTCATACCTGCTGCAGAATCAAAGGCTCTCTCAACAGTCATACCTGCTGCAGAATCAAAGGCTCTCTCCTGGTACTAACTGTCATACCTGCTGCAGAATCAAAGGATCTCTCCTGGTACTAACTTTCATACCTGCTGCAGAATCAAAAGATCTCTCAACAGTCATACCTGCTGCAAAATCAAAGGCTCTCTCCTGGTACTAACTGTCATACCTGCTGCAGAATCAAAGGATCTCTCCTGGTACAGTCATACCTGCTGCAGAATCAAAGGCTCTCTCCTGGTACTAACTGTCATACCTGCTGCAGAATCAAAGGATCTCTCCTGGTACTAACTTTCATACCTGCTGCAGAATCAAAAGATCTCTCAACAGTCATACCTGCTGCAGAATCAAAGGCTCTCTCCTGGTACTAACAGTCATACCTGCTGCAGAATCAAAGGCTCTCTCCTGGTATAGTCATACCTGCTGCAGAATCAAAGGCTCTCTCCTGGTACTAACTGTCATACCTGCTGCAGAATCAAAGGATCTCTCCAGGCACTCAGTGCCAAGCTATGTGTATTCTCCAAACTCACATTTCGTCCAGATGCTGCCGAGTTCTTTGTCGAGAGTATTATTATGTCATAAAAGCAGGATGGTTTGGCAGGCCATACACATTTCAACAGAATTTCCGTATTTGGATAAATTAGTCTATACTTTTTTAGCAACAAGAGGCCCTGTGATGTTAGGTCATAGCAGGTCTAGGAGTTACAATATCCAGGCAGAAATACTGTGGCTGATGTCAATGATGCTTGACTTGACTCATAATGATGGAGTTGCTTCGTTCTCTCTTCTTCTGATGCACCGAAGTGGATAAGTGAATGTAGGCCTACTACGCCCCCTAGTGGTAGCCAGAGAGTTACAACGTTTTTCAGTGTCATTTACCAACGTGTACGCATGTCCTTATTCTCCTGACTGACACACAGGTATCATACTTTTCCAAAGGCCCGACTTGAAAAGCCCGTCGTGCAGCACTTAGTTCAAACTGAAACTCAACCTTTTTCCTCGACGAATAACCACAATCATCTTTTACAATCCATGTATTCTTTTGTTGTTGATTTTATTTGATCTTTGAGAAACAATACAAAAGATACTAAATCCATCATACAAACATCAACTACATCACACCTTCCCAGACCCACTAGCTTCCCGTATCACTTTCTGCCACATGGCCTCAAATTAAAATCTAACTGAATGTCTATAACAATAGTATAACGTATGACCATGGACCAATGACTGTCACATATGAGGCAACATCGTACATAAATCATCACAAATGAAAATGTCTCTGGAGACGTCAGTAGTACGTCACTGATGTACACGTTTGTTCTACATACCACAGCTGGCTCTGTGTGAGTAAGTGGCTGGGAGTCACACTACAGGCAATGTGCAGGTTCTGTTCAGGCACTGTAGGCTTTCAGCAACAACATGGACAGCAGCAGGTGGAGCAGTAATGTAGTGTTTCATCCACCGGTCCAGTCCACCATCCCCCCCCCCCCCCCCCGGGACACTCACTAGGTCACCCCCCCCCCCCCGGGACACTCACAAGGTCACACTCCCCTCCCCCTGGGGCACTCACAAGGTCACACTCCCCCCCCCGGGACACTCACAAGGCCACACTCCCCTCCCCGGGACACTCACAAGGTCACACTCCCCTCCCCGGGACACTCACAAGGTCACACTCCCCCCCCCGGGACACTCACAAGGCCACACTCCCCCCCCCGGGACACTCACAAGGTCACACTCCCCTCCCCGGGACACTCACAAGGTCACTCTCCCCCCCCCGGGACACTCACAAGGTCACACTCCCCCCCCCCGGGACACTCACAAGGCCACACTCCCCTCCCCCGGGGACACTCACAAGGTCACACTCCCCCCCCGGGACACTCACTAGGTCACACTCCCCCCCCCCCCGGGACACTCACAAGGTCACACTTCCCCCTCGGGGCACTCACAAGGTCACACTCCCCCCCCCCGGGACACTCACAAGGTCACACTTCCCCCCCGGGACACTCACAAGGTCACACTCCCCCCCCCGGGACACTCACAAGGCCACACTCCCCTCCCCCCGGGACACTCACTAGGTCACACTCCCCCCCCCCCCGGGACACTCACAAGGTCACACTTCCCCCTCGGGGCACTCACAAGGTCACACTCCCCCCCCCCCCGGGACACTCACAAGGTCACACTTCCACCCCGGGACACTCACAAGGTCACACTTCCACCCCGGGACACTCACAAGGTCACACTTCCCCCCCGGGACACTCACAAGGTCACACTTCTCCCCCCCGGGACACTCACAAGGCCACACTCCCCTCCCCCCGGGACACTCACAAGGTCACACTCCCCCCCGGGACACTCACTAGGTCACACTCCCCCCCCCCCCCGGGACACTCACAAGGTCACACTTCCCCCTCGGGGCACTCACAAAGTCACACTCCCCCCCCCGGGACACTCACAAGGTCACACTCCTCCCCCCGGGACACTCACAAGGTCACACTCCCCCCCCCCCCCCCGGGACACTCACTAGATCACCCCCCCCCCCCCCCGGGACACTCACAAGGTCACACTCCCCCCCCCCCCCCGGACACTCACAAGGTCACACTCCCAAGGTCACACTCCCAAGGTCACACTCCCCCCCCCCGGGACACTCACAAGGTCACACTCGCCCCCCCCCCGGGACACTCACAAGGTCACACTCGCCCCCCCCCGGGACACTCACAAGGTCACCCCCCCCCGGGACACTCACAAGGTCACCCCCCCCCCCCCCGGGACACTCACAAGGTCACACTCCCCCCCCCCCCCTCCGGACACTCACAAGGTCACACTCCCAAGGTCACATTCCCCCCCCCCCCGGGACACTCACAAGGTCACACTCGCCCCGCCCGGGACACTCACAAGGTCACACTCCCCCCCCCCCCCGGACACTCACAAGGTCACCCCCCCCCCCCCCCCCCCGGGACACTCACAAGGTCACACTCCTCCCTGCCCGGGACACTCACAAGGTCACACTCCCCCCCCGGGACACTCACAAGGTCACGCTCCCCCCCCCGGGACACTCACAAGGTCACACTCCCCCCCCCGGGACACTCACAAGGTCACACTCCCCCCCCGGCACACTCACAAGGTCACACTCCCCCCCCGTGACACTCACAAGTTCACAGTGTCATAGATCCACTGGCATAGCACACACACCCACAATATTAGTTTTTTTTTCAAATATTCTAAATACTTTCAATATTATTCATTTCCATGTCGGCTCTATGCCTGGAAATGCCCTGTCCTGAGCAAAGGATCCCAATTTCAAACTCACAAAAATTATAGGAAAAAAACGCCAATAATGGATATTAACTGAAACATGATCTTATGTAGTTTAATGCAATAGCCCTCTGTGACTTAAATGTAACATATTTTAACCAAGAATATGAATTTATCGTAATCTAACGAGGAGATGGACAAGGGGTCCTTATGGCATAGCTGACCCTACTCAAGCCTGATTCTTTTGAGATTTTAGACTAATCTGACAGAGTTCACCAAATCTCAGGTTTTGAGAGAAATATTCTTTAACTGAGGTTTTAGAGTCATAAAGCAACTGAGTAAAACATAATTGCTACTGTGTAATACCACTTGAATTAAGCATACATTTTTGTCCACTCTGTTAAGCATCAACTCTGTCAGAATGCTGAAATTAATCATTTTCCATATTTTACAAATGTTTGTATTGAACTTGTATTTTTAGAGGCAGTATCAGTATCCGTTGCCAACTACATCAGTGGCTTGTCAACTCCGTCACTGATGGCTAACCCCCTTAAGATTTTGTTGTTGTTGTCAATATTCAGACAAAATATTT
>NW_026601363.1:0-55793 GCF_029448725.1 Salvelinus fontinalis
GAGAGAGAGAGAGAGAGAGAGAGAGAGAGAGAGAGAGAGAGGAGAGAGAGAGAGAGAGGAGAGAGAGAGGAGAGAGAGAGAGAGAGAGAGAGAGAGAGAGAGAGAGAGAGGAGAGGAGAGAGAGAGAGAGAGAGAGAGAGAGAGAGAGAGAGCTACTGTGTCACGTTCCTGACCTGTTTTCCTTTGTTATGTATTTGTTTTAGTTGGTCAGGGCGTGAGTTGGGTGGGTTGGTCTAGGTTTGTTTTTCTATGTTGGGATTTTTGTGTTTGGCCTGGTATGATTCTCAATCAGAGACAGGTGTGTATCGTTTGTCCCTGATTGAGAGTCATACTAAGGCAGCCAGGGTTTCACTGGTGTTTTGTGGGTGTTTGTTTCCTGTGTCAGTGTTTGGGCCACACAGGACTGTTTTCAGGTTAGTCACGTTTGTAGAGTTTCGTAATTTGTAGTGTTTGTTGTTTGTTCATTAAAGCATGAATACCTACTACTCCGCATCTTGGTCCAATCCATGCTCCTCCTCGTCTGAGGAGGAGAACGACTACGACAACCTTAACAGAAACACCCACCAAAACAGGATCAAGCGGAGTGGAGAAGGAAGGCAGGAACAACAACAATGGGGAAAAGAGGAATGGACTTGGGAGGAGATCCTGGACGGTAAAGGACCCTGGGCAGAGCCAGTGTAGTGTCGCCGCCCCAAAGCGGAGCTGGAGGCAGCGAAAGCGGAGAGGAGGTTGTATGAGGCTAAAGAAAGGCAGAGCGGCTGGAAGCCCGAGAGGCTCACCCAAAAATTTATTGTTGGGGGGGGGATAAAGGGGAGTGTGGCGAAGCACGGTTGGTTACCTGAGCCAACTCCCCGGGCTTACCTTGGAGTGAGAGGGCGTTGTACTGGTCAGACACCGTGTTATGCGGTAAAGCGCACGGTGTCCCCAGTACGTGTGCTTAGCCCAGTGCGGGCTATTCCACCTTGCCGCACTGGGAGGGCTAGGTTGGGCATCGAGCCGGATGTCATGAAGCCGGCCCAACGTATCTGGCCTCCAGTACGTCTCCTCGGGCCGGCGTACATGGCACCAGCCTTACAGGTGGTGTCCCCGGTTCGCCTGCATAGCCCAGTGCGGGTTATTCCACCTCGCCGCACTGGCAGGGCTACGGGGACCATTCAACCTGGTAAGGTTGGGGAGGCTTGGTGCTCAAGAGCGCGTGTCCTCCTTCACGGTCCGGTATATCCGGCGCCACCTTCCCACCCCAGCTCAGTACCACCAGTGCCTACTCCACGCACCAGGCTTCCAGTGCGTTTCCAGAGCCCTGTTCCTCCTCCACGCACTCTCCCTGTGGTGCATGTCTCCAGCCCAGTGCCTCCAGTTCCGGCACCACGCACCAGGCCTACTGTGCGCCTCAGCAGGTCAGAGTCGGCCGTCTGCCCAACGCCGCCTGCGCTGCTTGCCTGCTCAGCGCTGCCCGAACTGTCTGCCTTCCCAGCGTGGTCTGAACTGCCTGCCTGCCCAGCGTGGTCTGAACTGTCTGCCTGCCCAGCGCTGCCCGTCTGTCCCGAGCCTTCAGAGCCGTCCAGCCAGGACCAGCCAGTGCCGTCCAGCCAGGACCAGCCAGTGCCGTCCAGCCAGGACCAGCCAGTGCCGTCCAGCCAGGACCAGCCAGAGCCGTCCAGCCAGGACCAGCCAGAGCCGTCCAGCCAGGACCAGCCAGAGCCGTCCAGCCAGGATCAGCCAGAGCCGTCCAGCCAGGACCTGCCAGAGTCCCTCGGCCAGGACCTGCCAGAGTCCCTCGGCCAGGACCTGCCAGAGTCCCTCGGCCAGGACCTGCCAGAGTCCCTCGGCCAGGACCTGCCAGAGTCCCTCGGCCAGGACCTGCCAGAGTCCCTCGGCCAGGACCTGCCAGAGTCCCTCGGCCAGGACCTGCCAGAGTCCCTCGGCCAGGACCTGCCAGAGTCCCTCGGCCAGGACCTGCCAGAGTCCCTCGGCCAGGACCTGCCAGTTTCCCTCGGCCAGGACCTGCCAGTTTCCCTCGGCCAGGACCTGCCAGTTTCCCTCGGCCAGGACCTGCCAGAGTCCCTCGGCCAGGACCTGCCAGAGTCCCTCGGCCAGGACCTGCCAGAGTCCCTCGGCCAGGACCTGCCAGAGTCCCTCAGCCCGGAGCTGCCGCCCCTTATCCCGGTGCTGCCCTTTCATTTAGGTGGGTTTAGTTGAGGGGGGTCATTGGGAGGGGGATACGGAAGCGGGGAGTGACTATGGTGGGGTGGGGACCTCGCCCAGCGCCAGAGCCGCCACCGTGGACAGACGCCCACCCAGACCCTCCCCTAGACTTTGTGTTGGTGCGCCTGGAGTTCGTACCTTAAGGGGGGGGTTCTGTCACGTTCCTGACCTGTTTTCCTTTGTTATGTATTTGTTTTAGTTGGTCAGGGCGTGAGTTGGGTGGGTTGGTCTAGGTTTGTTTTTCTATGTTGGGATTTTTGTGTTTGGCCTGGTATGATTTTCAATCAGAGACAGGTGTGTATCGTTTGTCCCTGATTGAGAGTCATACTAAGGCAGCCAGGGTTTCACTGGTGTTTTGTGGGTGTTTGTTTCCTGTGTCAGTGTTTGGGCCACACAGGACTGTTTTCAGGTTAGTCACGTTTGTAGAGTTTCGTAATTTGTAGTGTTTGTTGTTTCTTCATTAAAGCATGAATACCTACTACTCCGCATCTTGGTCCAATCCATGCTCCTCCTCGTCTGAGGAGGAAAACGACTACGACAACCTTAACATACTGAGGTCTTGAGAGAAACAAGACCAGACCAGACCAGAACAAGCAGTACCTTATCAGAGCAGTTTTACTGGATCTGAGAGAGTGATTTCACTCATCCCAGCCAATACCCCTATCACCATCCCCTGCTCCTCTCTCTCTCTCTCTCTCTCTCTCTCGCTCCCCGTCTCCGTCTCCGTCTCTCTCTCTCTCTCTCGCTCCCCGTCTCCGTCTCTCTCTCTCTCTCGCTCCCCGTCTCCGTCTCTCTCTCGCTCCCCGTCTCCGTCTCTCTCTCGCTCCCCGTCTCCGTCTCCATCTCTCTCTCTCTCTCTCGCTCCCCGTCTCTCTCTCTCTCTCTCTCTCGCTCTCCGTCTCTCTCTCTCTCTCGCTCCCGTCTCCGTCTCTCTCTCTCTCTCGCTCCCCGTCTCCGTCTCTCTCTCGCTCCCCGTCTCCGTCTCCATCTCTCTCTCTCTCTCTCGCTCCCCGTCTCTCTCTCTCTCTCTCTCGCTCTCCGTCTCTCTCTCTCTCTCGCTCCCGTCTCCGTCTCTCTCTCTCTCTCCCCATCTCCGTCTCCGTCTTTCTCTCGCTCCCCGTTTCCGTCTCCGTCTCTCTCTCGCTCTCCGTCTCTCTCTCTCTCCCCATCTCCGTCTCCGTCTCTCTCTCTCTCTCCCCATCTCCGTCTCCGTCTTTCTCTCGCTCCCCGTTTCCGTCTCTGTCTCTCTCTCGCTCTCCGTCTCCGTCTCTCTCTCGCTCCCCGTCTCCGTCTCTCTTTCTCTCTCGCTCCCCGTCTCCGTCTCTCTCTCGCTCCCCGTCTCCGTCTTCGTCTCTCTCTCGCTCCCCGTCTCTGTCTCCGTCTCTCTCTAGCTCCCCGTCTCCGTCTCTCTCTCGCTCCCCGTCTCCGTCTCCGTCTCTCTCTCGCTCCCCATCTCCGTCTCTCTCTCGCTCCCCGTCTCTGTCTCTCTCTCGCTCCCCGTCTCCGTCAATCTCTCGCTCCCCGTCTCCGTCTCTCTCTCGCTCCCCGTCTCCGTCTCTCTCTCGCTCCCCGTCTCCGTCTCTCTCTCGCTCCCCGTCTCCGTCTCTCTCTCGCTTCCCGTCTCCGTCTCTCTCTCGCTCCCCGTCTCCGTCTCTCTCTCGCTCCCCGTCTCCGTCTCTCTCTCGCTCCCCGTCTCCGTCTCTCTCTCGCTCCCCGTCTCCGTCTCTCTCTCGCTCCCCGTCTCCGTCTCTCTCTCGCTCCCCGTCTCCGTCTCTCTCTCGCTCCCCGTCTCTGTCTCTCTCTCGCTCCCCGTCTCCGTCTCCGTCTCTCTCTCGCTCCCCGTCTCCGTCTCTCTCTCGCTCCCCGTCTCCGTCTCTCTCTCGCTCCCCGTCTCTGTCTCTCTCTCGCTCCCCCGTCTCCGTCTCTCTCTCTCTCTCGCTCCCCGTCTCCGTCTCTGTCTCTCTCTCGCTCCCCGTCTCCGTCTCTGTCTCTCTCTCGCACCCCGTCTCCGTCTCTGTCTCTCTCTCGCACCCCGTCTCCGTCTCCGTCTCTCTCTCGCTCCCCGTCTCCGTCTCTCTCTCGCTCTCCGTCTCCATCTTTCTCTCGCTCCCCGTTTCCGTCTCCGTCTCTCTCTCGCTCCCCGTCTCCATCTCTCTCTCGCTCCCCGTCTCTCGTCTCTCGTCTCTCGTCTCTGCAGAAGTGAAAGAAGAGAACATAAGCTCAATATTCTGCAGTGGCGACATAACACAGCTCAGTGCCTGTGCCTGACCTGACCCTGTGACTCAGAGTAGGATCAGACCCCCCCCCACCCCCCTGTCCATGTAATAGGGTGTCCAATCACATTTTTTGATCAATGGGTATATTAATTGTGTGGACACGCTCCCCCCCCCCCCCCCCCCCCCCAAAAAAAAAACTATGGTCCAAACCAGATGATGGAAAAAGTACCTAATACTACCTAAAAATATAGATGCCTTAACGGAACGGTACTCAGTAAAATACTACTTGAGTTAAAGTGTAAAAGTTTTTGGTCCTAAATGTACTTAAGTATCAAAAGTTAATGTGGGCCAGGGGCCAGGGGCACACGCCAACACTCAGACATAATGTATGGATAACCAGGGGCACACTCCAACACTCAGACATAATGTACGGATAACCAGGGGTACACTCCAACACTCAGACATAATGTATGGATAACCCGGGGCACACTCAACACTCAGACATAATGTATGGATAACCAGGGGCACACTCCAAAATTCAGACATAATGTACAGATAACCAGGGGCACACTCCAACACTCAGACATAATGTATGGATAACCAGGGGCACACTCCAACACTCAGACATAATGTATGGATAACCAGGGGCACACTCCAACACTCAGACATAATGTACAGATAACCAGGGGTACACTCCAACACTCAGACATAATGTACAGATAACCAGGGGTACACTCCAACACTCAGACATAATGTACAGATAACTAGGGGCACACTCCAACACTCAGAAATAATGTACAGATAACCAGGGGTACACTCCAACACTCAGACCTAATGTATGGATAACCAGGGGCACACTCCAACACTCAGACATAATGTATGGATAACCAGGGGTACACTCCAACACTCCAACACTCAGACACTCAGACATAATGTATGGATAACCAGGGGCACACTCCAACACTCAGACATAATGTATGGATAACCAGGGGCACACTCCAACACTCAGACATAATGTATGGATAACCAGGGGTACACTCCAACACTCAGACATAATGTACAGATAACCAGGGGTACACTCCAACACTCAGACATAATGTATGGATAACCAGGGGCACACTCCAACACTCAGACATAATGTATGGATAACCAGGGGCACACTCCAACACTCAGACATAATGTATGGATAGCCAGGGGTACACTCCAACACTCAGACATAATGTACGGATAACCAGGGGTACACTCCAACACTCAGACATAATGTATGGATAACCAGGGGCACACTCCAACACTCAGACATAATGTATGGATAACCAGGGGTACACTCCAACACTCAGACATAATGTATGGATAACCAAGGGCACACTGCAACACTCAGACCTAATGTATGGATAACCAGGGGCACACTCCAACACTCAGACATAATGTATGGATAACCAGGGGCACACTCCAACACTCAGACATAATGTATGGATAACCAAGGGCACACTCCAACACTCAGACCTAATGTATGGATAACCAGGGGCACACTCCAACACTCAGACATAATGTATGGATAACCAGGGGCACACTCCAACACTCAGACATAATGTATGGATAGCCAGGGGTACACTCCAACACTCAGACATAATGTATGGATAACCAGGGGTACACTCCAACACTCAGACATAATGTATGGATAGCCAGGGGTACACTCCAACACTCAGACATAATGTACGGATAACCAGGGGCACACTCCAACACTCAGACATAATGTATGGATAACCAGGGGCACACTCCAACACTCAGACATAATGTATGGATAACCAGGGGCACACTCCAACACTCAGACATAATGTATGGATAGCCAGGGGTACACTCCAACACTCAGACATAATGTATGGATAACCAGGGGTACACTCCAACACTCAGACATAATGTATGGATAACCAGGGGCACACTCCAACACTCAGACATAATGTATGGATAACCAGGGGCACACTCCAACACTCAGACATAATGTATGGATAACCAGGGGTACACTCCAACACTCAGACATAATGTATGGATAGCCAGGGGTACACTCCAACACTCAGACATAATGTATGGATAACCAGGGGTACACTCCAACACTCAGACATAATGTATGGATAGCCAGGGGTACACTCCAACACTCAGACATAATGCATGGATAACCAGGGGCACACTCCAACACTCAGACATAATGTACGGATAACCAGGGGCACACTCCAACACTCAGACATAATGTATGGATAACCAGGGGCACACTCCAACACTCAGACATAATGTACGGATAACCAGGGGTACACTCCAACACTCAGACATAATGTACAGATAACCAGGGGTACACTCCAACACTCAGACATCATTACAGATAACCAGGGTTACACTCCAACACTCAGACATAATGTATGGATAACCAGGGGCACACTCCAACACTCAGACATAATGTATGGATAACCAGGGGTACACTCCAACACTCAGACATAATGTATGGATAACCAGGGGCACACTCCAACACTCAGACATAATGTATGGATAACCAGGGGCACACTCCAACACTCAGACATGATGTATGGATAGCCAGGGTCACACTCCAACACTCAGACATAATGTATGGATAACCAGGGGTACACTCCAACACTCAGACATAATGTACAGATAACCAGGGGTACACTCCAACACTCAGACATAATGTATGGATAACCAGGGGCACACTCCAACACTCAGACACTCCAACACTCAGACATAATGTACAGATAACCAGGGGTACACTCCAACAATCAGAGGTAATGTATGGATAACCAGGGGCACACTCCAACACTCAGACATAATGTATGGATAACCAGGGGTACACTCCAACACTCAGACAGAATGTATGGATAACCAGGGGTACACTCCAACACTCAGACATAATGTATGGATAACCAGGGGCACACTCCAACACTCAGACATAATGTATGGATAACCAGGGGTACACTCCAACACTCAGACATAATGTATGGATAACCAGGGGTACACTCCAACACTCAGACAGAATGTACAGATAACCAGGGGCACACTCCAACACTCAGACATAATGTACAGATAACCAGGGGCACACTCCAACACTCAGACATAATGTACAGATAACCAGGGGTACACTCCAACAATCAGACGTAATGTATGGATAACCAGGGGTACACTCCAACACTCAGACATAATGTATGGATAACCAGGGGTACACTCCAACACTCAGACATAATGTACAGATAACCAGGGGCACACTCCAACACTCAGACATAATGTACAGATAACCAGGGGTACACTCCAACACTCAGACGTAATGTATGGATAACCAGGGGCACACTCCAACACTCAGACATAATGTACGGATAACCAGGGGTACACTCCAACACTCAGACATAATGTATGTATAACCAGGGGTACACTCCAACACTCAGACATAATGTATGGATAACCAGGGGCACACTCCAACACTCAGACATAATGTATGGATAACCAGGGGCACACTCCAACACTCAGACATAATGTATGGATAACCAGGGTACACTCCAACACTCAGACATAATGTATGGATAACCAGGGGTACACTCCAACACTCAGACATAATGTATGGATAACCAGGGGCACACTCCAACACTCAGACATAATGTACAGATAACCAGGGGTACACTCCAACACTCAGACATAATGTACAGATAACCAGGGGCACACTCCGACACTCAGACATAATGTATGGATAACCAGGGGCACACTCCAAAACTCAGACATATTGTATGGATAACCAGGGGCACACTCCAACACTCAGACATAATGTACAGATAACCAGGGGCACACTCCAACACTCAGACATAATGTATGGATAACCAGGGGTACACTCCAACACTCAGACCTAATGTACGGATAACCAGGGGTACACTCCAACACTCAGACATAATGTACAGATAACCAGGGGCACACTCCAACACTCAGACATAATGTACGGATAACCAGGGGTACACTCCAACACTCAGACATAATGTACGGATAACTAGGGGTACACTCCAACACTCCAACACTCCAACAATCAGACATGATGTATGGATAACCAGGGGTACAGTCCAAACACTCCAACACTCAGACATAATGTACAGATAACCAGGGGTACACTCCAAAACTCCAACACTCCAACACTCAGACATAATGTATGGATAACCAGGGGTACACCAACACTCCAACACTCCAACACTCAGACATAATGTACAGATAACCAGGTGTACACTCCAACACTCCAACACTCCAACACTCCAACACTCAGACATAATGTATGGATAACCAGGGGTACACTCCAACACTCAGACATAATGTATGGATAACCAGGGGTACACTCCAACACTCAGACATAATGTACAGATAACCAGGGGCACACTCCAACACTCAGACATAATGTACAGAAAACCAAGGGCACACTCCAACACTCAGACATAATGTATGGATAACCAGGGGCACACTCCAACACTCAGACATAATGTACGGATAACCAGGGGTACACTCCAACACTCAGACATAATGTATGGATAACCAGGGGCACACTCCAACACTCAGACATAATGTATGGATAACCAGGGGCACACTCCAACACTCAGACATAATGTATGGATAACCAGGGGCACACTCCAACACTCAGACATAATGTACAGATAACCAGGGGCACACTCCAACACTCAGACATAATGTACAGATAACCAGGGGTACACTCCAACACTCAGACATAATGTACGGATAACCAGGGGTACACTCCAACACTCAGACATAATGTATGGATAACCAGGGGCACACTCCAACACTCAGACATAATGTACAGATAACCAGGGGCACACTCCAACACTCAGACATAATGTACAGATAACCAGGGGTACACTCCAACACTCAGACATAATGTACGGATAACCAGGGGTACACGCCAACACTCAGACATAATGTATGGAAAACCAGGGGTACACGCCAACACTCAGACATAATGTATGGAAAACCAGGGGTACACTCCAACACTCAGACATAATGTATGGATAACCAGGGGCACACTCCAACACTCAGACATAATGTATGGATAACCAGGGGTACACTCCAACACTCCAACACTCAGACATAATGTACAGATAACCAGGTGTACACTCCAACACTCCAACACTCCAACACTCAGACATAATGTATGGATAACCAGGGGTACACTCCAACACTCAGACATAATGTATGGATAACCAGGGGCACACTCCAACACTCAGACATAATGTACAGAAAACCAAGGGCACACTCCAACACTCAGACATAATGTATGGATAACCACGGGCATACGCCAACACTCAGACATAATGTACAGATAACCAGGGGCACACTCCAACACTCAGACATAATGTACGGATAACCAGGGGTACACTCCAACACTCAGACATAATGTATGGATAACCAGGGGCACACTCCAACACTCAGACATAATGTATGGATAACCAGGGGCACACTCCAACACTCAGACATAATGTACAGATAACCAGGGGCACACTCCAACACTCAGACATAATGTACGGATAACCAGGGGCACACTCCAACACTCAGACATAATGTATGGATAACCAGGGGTACACTCCAACACTCAGACATAATGTATGGATAACCAGGGGTACACTCCAACACTCAGACCTAATGTACGGATAACCAGGGGTACACTCCAACACTCAGACATAATGTACAGATAACCAGGGGCACACTCCAACACTCAGACATAATGTACGGATAACCAGGGGTACACTCCAACACTCAGACATAATGTACGGATAACTAGGGGTACACTCCAACACTCCAACACTCCAACACTCAGACATGATGTATGGATAACCAGGGGTACAGTCCAAACACTCCAACACTCAGACATAATGTACAGATAACCAGGGGTACACTCCAAAACTCCAACACTCCAACACTCAGACATAATGTATGGATAACCAGGGGTACACTCCAACACTCCAACACTCCAACACTCAGACATAATGTACAGATAACCAGGTGTACACTCCAACACTCCAACACTCCAACACTCCAACACTCAGACATAATGTATGGATAACCACGGGCATACGCCAACACTCAGACATAATGTACAGATAACCAGGGGCACACTCCAACACTCAGACATAATGTACGGATAACCAGGGGTACACTCCAACACTCAGACATAATGTATGGATAACCAGGGGCACACTCCAACACTCAGACATAATGTATGGATAACCAGGGGCACACTCCAACACTCAGACATAATGTATGGATAACCAGGGGCACACTCCAACACTCAGACATAATGTACAGATAACCAGGGGCACACTCCAACACTCAGACATAATGTACAGATAACCAGGGGTACACTCCAACACTCAGACATAATGTACGGATAACCAGGGGTACACTCCAACACTCAGACATAATGTATGGATAACCAGGGGCACACTCCAACACTCAGACATAATGTACAGATAACCAGGGGCACACTCCAACACTCAGACATAATGTACAGATAACCAGGGGCACACTCCAACACTCAGACATAATGTACAGATAACCAGGGGCACACTCCAACACTCAGACATAATGTATGGATAACCAGGGGCACACTCCAACACTCAGACATAATGTATGGATAACCAGGGGTACACGCCAACACTCAGACATAATGTACGGATAACCAGGGGTACACTCCAACCCTCAGACATAATGTATGGATAACCAGGGGTACACTCCAACACTCAGACATAATGTACGGATAACCAGGGGTACACTCCAACACTCAGACATAATGTATGGATAACCAGGGGCACACTCCAACACTCAGACATAATGTATGGATAACCAGGGGTACACTCCAACACTCAGACATAATGTATGGATAACCAGGGGCACACTCCAACACTCAGACATAATGTATGGATAACCAGGGGTACACTCCAACACTCCAACACTCAGACATAATGTACAGATAACCAGGTGTACACTCCAACACTCCAACACTCCAACACTCAGACATAATGTATGGATAACCAGGGGTACACTCCAACACTCAGACATAATGTATGGATAACCAGGGGCACACTCCAACACTCAGACATAATGTACAGAAAACCAAGGGCACACTCCAACACTCAGACATAATGTATGGATAACCAGGGGCACACTCCAACACTCAGACATAATGTATGGATAACCAGGGGCACACTCCAACACTCAGACATAATGTACAGATAACCAGGGGCACACTCCAACACTCAGACATAATGTACAGATAACCAGGGGCACACTCCAACACTCAGACATAATGTACAGATAACCAGGGGCACACTCCAACACTCAGACATAATGTACAGATAACCAGGGGCACACTCCAACACTCAGACATAATGTTTGGATAACCAGGGGCACACTCCAACACTCAGACATAATGTATGGATAACCAGGGGTACACGCCAACACTCAGACATAATGTATGGATAACCAGGGGTACACTCCAACACTCAGACATAATGTATGGATAACCAGGGGCACACTCCAACACTCCGACATAATGTATGGATAACCAGGGGCACACTCCAACACTCAGACATAATGTATGGATAACCAGGGGCACACTCCAACACTCAGACATAATGTATGGATAACCAGGGGCACACGCCGACACTCAGACATAATGTACAGATAACCAGGGGTACACTCCAACACTCAGACATAATGTACGGATAACCAGGGGTACACTCCAACCCTCAGACATAATGTATGGATAACCAGGGGTACACTCCAACACTCAGACATAATGTACGGATAACCAGGGGTACACTCCAACACTCAGACATAATGTATGGATAACCAGGGGCACACTCCAACACTCAGACATAATGTACAGATAACCAGGGGCACACTCCGACACTCCGACATAATGTATGGATAACCAGGGGCACACGCCAACACTCAGACATAATGTATGTATAACCAGGGGCACACTCCAACACTCAGACATAATGTATGGATAACCAGGGGCACACTCCAACACTCAGACATAATGTACGGATAACCAGGGGCACACTCCAACACTCAGACATAATGTACAGATAACCAGGGGTACACTCCAACACTCAGACATAATGTATGCATAACCAGGGGTACACTCCAACACTCAGACATAATGTATGGATAACCAGGGGTACACTCCAACACTCAGACATAATGTACGGATAACCAGGGGCACACTCCAACACTCAGACATAATGTATGGATAACCAGGGGTACACTACAACACTCAGACATAATGTATGGATAACCAGGGGCACACTCCAACACTCAGACATAATGTATGGATAACCAGGGGTACACTCCAACACTCAGACATAATGTATGGATAACCAGGGGCACACTCCAACACTCAGACATAATGTATGCATAACCAGGGGTACACTCCAACACTCAGACATAATGTATGGATAACCAGGGGTACACTCCAACACTCAGACATAATGTATGGATAACCAGGGGTACACTCCAACACTCAGACATAATGTATGGATAACCAGGGGCACACTCCAACACTCAGACATAATGTATGGATAACCAGGGGTACACTCCAACACTCAGACATAATGTATGGATAACCAGGGGCACACTCCAACACTCAGACATAATGTATGGATAACCAGGGGCACACTCCAACACTCAGACATAATGTATGGATAACCAGGGGTACACTCCAACACTCAGACATAATGTATGGATAACCAGGGGTACACTCCAACACTCAGACATAATGTACGGATAACCAGGGACACACTCCAACACTCAGACATAATGTATGGATAACCAGGGGTATACTCCAACACTCAGACCTAATGTACGGATAACCAGGGGTACACTCCAACACTCAGACATAATGTATGGATAACCAGGGGCACACTCCAACACTCAGACATAATGTACAGATAACCAGGGGTACACTCCAACACTCAGACGTAATGTATGGATAACCATGGGCACACTCCAACACTCAGACGTAATGTATGGATAACCAGGGGCACACTCCAACACTCAGACATAATGTATGGATAACCAGGGGCACACTCCAACACTCAGACATAATGTATGGATAACCAGGGTACACTCCAACACTCAGACATAATGTACAGATAACCAGGAGTACACTCCAACACTCAGACATAATGTACAGATAACCAGGGGCACACTCCGACACTCAGACATAATGTATGGATAACCAGGGGCACACTCCAACACTCAGACATAATGTACAGATAACCAGGGGCACACTCCACCACTCAGACATAATGTATGGATAACCAGGGGCACACTCCAACACTCAGACATAATGTATGGATAACCAGGGGTACACTCCAAAACTCAGACATATTGTATGGATAACCAGGGGCACACTCCAACACTCAGACATAATGTACAGATAACCAGGGGCACACTCCAACACTCAGACATAATGTATGGATAACCAGGGGTACACTCCAACACTCAGACATAATGTATGGATAACCAGGGGTACACTCCAACACTCAGACATAATGTATGGATAACCAGGGGCACACTCCAACACTCAGACATAATGTACAGATAACCAGGGGCACACTCCAACATTCAGACATAATGTACGGATAACCAGGGGTACACTCCAACACTCAGACATAATGTATGGATAACCAGGGGCACACTCAACACTCAGACATAATGTACGGATAACCAGGGGCACACTCCAACACTCAGACATAATGTACGGATAACCAGGGGTACACTCCAACACTCCAACACTCCAACACTCAGACATGATGTATGGATAACCAGGGGTACAGTCCAAACACTCCAACACTCAGACATAATGTACAGATAACCAGGGGTACACTCCAAAACTCCAACACTCCAACACTCAGACATAATGTATGGATAACCAGGGGTACACTCCAACACTCCAACACTCCAACACTCAGACATAATGTACAGATAACCAGGTGTACACTCCAACACTCCAACAGTCCAACACTCCAACACTCAGACATAATGTATGGATAACCAGGGGTACACTCCAACACTCAGACATAATGTATGGATAACCAGGGGTACACTCCAACACTCAGACATAATGTATGGATAACCAGGGGTACACTCCAACACTCAGACATAATGTATGGATAACCAGGGGTACACTCCAACACTCAGACATAATGTATGGATAACCAGGGGCACACTCCAACACTCAGACATAATGTACAGATAACCAGGGGCACACTCCAACATTCAGACATAATGTACGGATAACCAGGGGTACACTCCAACACTCAGACATAATGTATGGATAACCAGGGGCACACTCAACACTCAGACATAATGTACGGATAACCAGGGGCACACTCCAACACTCAGACATAATGTACGGATAACCAGGGGTACACTCCAACACTCCAACACTCCAACACTCAGACATGATGTATGGATAACCAGGGGTACAGTCCAAACACTCCAACACTCAGACATAATGTACAGATAACCAGGGGTACACTCCAAAACTCCAACACTCCAACACTCAGACATAATGTATGGATAACCAGGGGTACACTCCAACACTCCAACACTCCAACACTCAGACATAATGTACAGATAACCAGGTGTACACTCCAACACTCCAACAGTCCAACACTCCAACACTCAGACATAATGTATGGATAACCAGGGGTACACTCCAACACTCAGACATAATGTATGGATAACCAGGGGTACACTCCAACACTCAGACATAATGTACAGATAACCAGGGGCACACTCCAACACTCAGACATAATGTACAGAAAACCAAGGGCACACTCCAACACTCAGACATAATGTATGGATAACCAGGGGCACACTCCAACACTCAGACATAATGTACGGATAACCAGGGGTACACTCCAACACTCAGACATAATGTATGGATAACCAGGGGCACACTCCAACACTCAGACATAATGTATGGATAACCAGGGGTACACGCCAACACTCAGACATAATGTACGGATAACCAGGGGTACACTCCAACCCTCAGACATAATGTATGGATAACCAGGGGTACACTCCAACACTCAGACATAATGTACGGATAACCAGGGGTACACTCCAACACTCAGACATAATGTATGGATAACCAGGGGCACACTCCAACACTCAGACATAATGTATGGATAACCAGGGGTACACTCCAACACTCAGACATAATGTATGGATAACCAGGGGCACACTCCAACACTCAGACATAATGTATGGATAACCAGGGGTACACTCCAACACTCCAACACTCAGACATAATGTACAGATAACCAGGTGTACACTCCAACACTCCAACACTCCAACACTCAGACATAATGTATGGATAACCAGGGGTACACTCCAACACTCAGACATAATGTATGGATAACCAGGGGCACACTCCAACACTCAGACATAATGTACAGAAAACCAAGGGCACACTCCAACACTCAGACATAATGTATGGATAACCAGGGGCACACTCCAACACTCAGACATAATGTATGGATAACCAGGGGCACACTCCAACACTCAGACATAATGTACAGATAACCAGGGGCACACTCCAACACTCAGACATAATGTACAGATAACCAGGGGCACACTCCAACACTCAGACATAATGTACAGATAACCAGGGGCACACTCCAACACTCAGACATAATGTACAGATAACCAGGGGCACACTCCAACACTCAGACATAATGTTTGGATAACCAGGGGCACACTCCAACACTCAGACATAATGTATGGATAACCAGGGGTACACGCCAACACTCAGACATAATGTATGGATAACCAGGGGTACACTCCAACACTCAGACATAATGTATGGATAACCAGGGGCACACTCCAACACTCCGACATAATGTATGGATAACCAGGGGCACACTCCAACACTCAGACATAATGTATGGATAACCAGGGGCACACTCCAACACTCAGACATAATGTATGGATAACCAGGGGCACACGCCGACACTCAGACATAATGTACAGATAACCAGGGGTACACTCCAACACTCAGACATAATGTACGGATAACCAGGGGTACACTCCAACCCTCAGACATAATGTATGGATAACCAGGGGTACACTCCAACACTCAGACATAATGTACGGATAACCAGGGGTACACTCCAACACTCAGACATAATGTATGGATAACCAGGGGCACACTCCAACACTCAGACATAATGTACAGATAACCAGGGGCACACTCCGACACTCCGACATAATGTATGGATAACCAGGGGCACACGCCAACACTCAGACATAATGTATGTATAACCAGGGGCACACTCCAACACTCAGACATAATGTATGGATAACCAGGGGCACACTCCAACACTCAGACATAATGTACGGATAACCAGGGGCACACTCCAACACTCAGACATAATGTACAGATAACCAGGGGTACACTCCAACACTCAGACATAATGTATGCATAACCAGGGGTACACTCCAACACTCAGACATAATGTATGGATAACCAGGGGTACACTCCAACACTCAGACATAATGTACGGATAACCAGGGGCACACTCCAACACTCAGACATAATGTATGGATAACCAGGGGTACACTACAACACTCAGACATAATGTATGGATAACCAGGGGCACACTCCAACACTCAGACATAATGTATGGATAACCAGGGGTACACTCCAACACTCAGACATAATGTATGGATAACCAGGGGCACACTCCAACACTCAGACATAATGTATGCATAACCAGGGGTACACTCCAACACTCAGACATAATGTATGGATAACCAGGGGTACACTCCAACACTCAGACATAATGTATGGATAACCAGGGGTACACTCCAACACTCAGACATAATGTATGGATAACCAGGGGCACACTCCAACACTCAGACATAATGTATGGATAACCAGGGGTACACTCCAACACTCAGACATAATGTATGGATAACCAGGGGCACACTCCAACACTCAGACATAATGTATGGATAACCAGGGGCACACTCCAACACTCAGACATAATGTATGGATAACCAGGGGTACACTCCAACACTCAGACATAATGTATGGATAACCAGGGGTACACTCCAACACTCAGACATAATGTACGGATAACCAGGGACACACTCCAACACTCAGACATAATGTATGGATAACCAGGGGTATACTCCAACACTCAGACCTAATGTACGGATAACCAGGGGTACACTCCAACACTCAGACATAATGTATGGATAACCAGGGGCACACTCCAACACTCAGACATAATGTACAGATAACCAGGGGTACACTCCAACACTCAGACGTAATGTATGGATAACCATGGGCACACTCCAACACTCAGACGTAATGTATGGATAACCAGGGGCACACTCCAACACTCAGACATAATGTATGGATAACCAGGGGCACACTCCAACACTCAGACATAATGTATGGATAACCAGGGTACACTCCAACACTCAGACATAATGTACAGATAACCAGGAGTACACTCCAACACTCAGACATAATGTACAGATAACCAGGGGCACACTCCGACACTCAGACATAATGTATGGATAACCAGGGGCACACTCCAACACTCAGACATAATGTACAGATAACCAGGGGCACACTCCACCACTCAGACATAATGTATGGATAACCAGGGGCACACTCCAACACTCAGACATAATGTATGGATAACCAGGGGTACACTCCAAAACTCAGACATATTGTATGGATAACCAGGGGCACACTCCAACACTCAGACATAATGTACAGATAACCAGGGGCACACTCCAACACTCAGACATAATGTATGGATAACCAGGGGTACACTCCAACACTCAGACATAATGTATGGATAACCAGGGGTACACTCCAACACTCAGACATAATGTATGGATAACCAGGGGCACACTCCAACACTCAGACATAATGTACAGATAACCAGGGGCACACTCCAACATTCAGACATAATGTACGGATAACCAGGGGTACACTCCAACACTCAGACATAATGTATGGATAACCAGGGGCACACTCAACACTCAGACATAATGTACGGATAACCAGGGGCACACTCCAACACTCAGACATAATGTACGGATAACCAGGGGTACACTCCAACACTCCAACACTCCAACACTCAGACATGATGTATGGATAACCAGGGGTACAGTCCAAACACTCCAACACTCAGACATAATGTACAGATAACCAGGGGTACACTCCAAAACTCCAACACTCCAACACTCAGACATAATGTATGGATAACCAGGGGTACACTCCAACACTCCAACACTCCAACACTCAGACATAATGTACAGATAACCAGGTGTACACTCCAACACTCCAACAGTCCAACACTCCAACACTCAGACATAATGTATGGATAACCAGGGGTACACTCCAACACTCAGACATAATGTATGGATAACCAGGGGTACACTCCAACACTCAGACATAATGTATGGATAACCAGGGGTACACTCCAACACTCAGACATAATGTATGGATAACCAGGGGTACACTCCAACACTCAGACATAATGTATGGATAACCAGGGGCACACTCCAACACTCAGACATAATGTACAGATAACCAGGGGCACACTCCAACATTCAGACATAATGTACGGATAACCAGGGGTACACTCCAACACTCAGACATAATGTATGGATAACCAGGGGCACACTCAACACTCAGACATAATGTACGGATAACCAGGGGCACACTCCAACACTCAGACATAATGTACGGATAACCAGGGGTACACTCCAACACTCCAACACTCCAACACTCAGACATGATGTATGGATAACCAGGGGTACAGTCCAAACACTCCAACACTCAGACATAATGTACAGATAACCAGGGGTACACTCCAAAACTCCAACACTCCAACACTCAGACATAATGTATGGATAACCAGGGGTACACTCCAACACTCCAACACTCCAACACTCAGACATAATGTACAGATAACCAGGTGTACACTCCAACACTCCAACAGTCCAACACTCCAACACTCAGACATAATGTATGGATAACCAGGGGTACACTCCAACACTCAGACATAATGTATGGATAACCAGGGGTACACTCCAACACTCAGACATAATGTATGGATAACCAGGGGCACACTCCAACACTCAGACATAATGTACAGATAACCAGGGGCACACTCCAACATTCAGACATAATGTACGGATAACCAGGGGTACACTCCAACACTCAGACATAATGTATGGATAACCAGGGGCACACTCAACACTCAGACATAATGTACGGATAACCAGGGGCACACTCCAACACTCAGACATAATGTACGGATAACCAGGGGTACACTCCAACACTCCAACACTCCAACACTCAGACATGATGTATGGATAACCAGGGGTACAGTCCAAACACTCCAACACTCAGACATAATGTACAGATAACCAGGGGTACACTCCAAAACTCCAACACTCCAACACTCAGACATAATGTATGGATAACCAGGGGTACACTCCAACACTCCAACACTCCAACACTCAGACATAATGTACAGATAACCAGGTGTACACTCCAACACTCCAACAGTCCAACACTCCAACACTCAGACATAATGTATGGATAACCAGGGGTACACTCCAACACTCAGACATAATGTATGGATAACCAGGGGTACACTCCAACACTCAGACATAATGTACAGATAACCAGGGGCACACTCCAACACTCAGACATAATGTACAGAAAACCAAGGGCACACTCCAACACTCAGACATAATGTATGGATAACCAGGGGCACACTCCAACACTCAGACATAATGTACGGATAACCAGGGGTACACTCCAACACTCAGACATAATGTATGGATAACCAGGGGCACACTCCAACACTCAGACATAATGTATGGATAACCAGGGGCACACTCCAACACTCAGACATAATGTATGGATAACCAGGGGCACACTCCAACACTCAGACATAATGTACAGATAACCAGGGGCACACTCCAACACTCAGACATAATGTACAGATAGCCAGGGGCACACTCCAACACTCAGACATAATGTACAGATAACCAGGGGCACACTCCAACACTCAGACATAATGTACAGATAACCAGGGGCACACTCCAACACTCAGACATAATGTATGGATAACCAGGGGCACACTCCAACACTCAGACATAATGTATGGATAACCAGGGGTACACGCCAACACTCAGACATAATGTATGGAAAACCAGGGGTACACTCCAACACTCAGACATAATGTATGGATAACCAGGGGCACACTCCAACACTCAGACATAATGTATGGATAACCAGGGGTACACTCCAACACTCCAACACTCAGACATAATGTACAGATAACCAGGTGTACACTCCAACACTCCAACACTCCAACACTCCAACACTCAGACATAATGTATGGATAACCAGGGGTACACTCCAACACTCAGACATAATGTATGGATAACCAGGGGCACACTCCAACACTCAGACATAATGTACAGAAAACCAAGGGCACACTCCAACACTCAGACATAATGTATGGATAACCACGGGCATACGCCAACACTCAGACATAATGTACAGATAACCAGGGGCACACTCCAACACTCAGACATAATGTACGGATAACCAGGGGTACACTCCAACACTCAGACATAATGTATGGATAACCAGGGGCACACTCCAACACTCAGACATAATGTATGGATAACCAGGGGCACACTCCAACACTCAGACATAATGTACAGATAACCAGGGGCACACTCCAACACTCAGACATAATGTACAGATAACCAGGGGCACACTCCAACACTCAGACATAATGTACAGATAACCAGGGGCACACTCCAACACTCAGACATAATGTTTGGATAACCAGGGGTACACTCCAACACTCAGACATAATGTATGGATAACCAGGGGCACACTCCAACACTCAGACATAATGTATGGATAACCAGGGGCACACTCCGACACTCCGACATAATGTATGGATAACCAGGGGCACACGCCGACACTCAGACACTCAGACATAATGCATGGATAACCAGGGGCACACTCCAACACTCAGACATAATGTACAGATAACCAGGGGTACACTCCAACACTCAGACATAATGTACGGATAACCAGGGGTACACTCCAACCCTCAGACATAATGTATGGATAACCAGGGGCACACTCCGACACTCCGACATAATGTATGGATAACCAGGGGTACACTCCAACACTCAGACACTCAGACATAATGCATGGATAACCAGGGGCACACTCCAACACTCAGACATAATGTACAGATAACCAGGGGTACACTCCAACACTCAGACATAATGTATGGATAACCAGGGGCACACTCCGACACTCCGACATAATGTATGGATAACCAGGGGTACACTCCAACACTCAGACACTCAGACATAATGCATGGATAACCAGGGGCACACTCCAACACTCAGACATAATGTACAGATAACCAGGGGTACACTCCAACACTCAGACATAATGTACGGATAACCAGGGGTACACTCCAACCCTCAGACATAATGTATGGATAACCAGGGGTACACTCCAACACTCAGACATAATGTACGGATAACCAGGGGTACACTCCAACACTCAGACATAATGTATGGATAACCAGGGGCACACTCCAACACTCAGACATAATGTACAGATAACCAGGGGCACACTCCAACACTCAGACATAATGTATGGATAACCAGGGGTACACTCCGACACTCCGACATAATGTATGGATAACCAGGGGCACACGCCAACACTCAGACATAATGTATGTATAACCAGGGGCACACTCCAACACTCAGACATAATGTATGGATAACCAGGGGCACACTCCAACACTCAGACATAATGTACGGATAACCAGGGGCACACTCCAACACTCAGACATAATGTACAGATAACCAGGGGTACACTCCAACACTCAGACATAATGTATGGATAGCCAGGGGTACACTCCAACACTCAGACATAATGTACAGATAACCAGGGGCACACTCCAACACTCAGACATAATGTATGGATAACCAGGGGTACACTCCAACACTCAGACATAATGTACGGATAACCAGGGGCACACTCCAACACTCAGACATAATGTACAGATAACCAGGGGTACACTCCAACACTCAGACATAATGTATGGATAGCCAGGGGTACACTCCAACACTCAGACATAATGTACAGATAACCAGGGGCACACTCCAACACTCAGACATAATGTTTGGATAACCAGGGGCACACTCCAACACTCAGACATAATGTATGGATAACCAGGGGTACACTCCAACACTCAGACATAATGTATGGATAACCAGGGGCACACTCCAACACTCAGACATAATGTATGGATAACCAGGGGCACACTCCAACACTCAGACATAATGTATGGATAACCAGGGGCACACTCCAACACTCAGACATAATGTATGGATAACCAGGGGCACACTCCAACACTCAGACATAATGTATGGATAACCAGGGGTACACTCCAACACTCCAACACTCCAACACTCCAACACTCAGACACTCCAACACTCCAACACTCCAACACTCAGACATAATTTACAAAAGATGCATGTGTGTTTAGTGAGTCTGCCAGATCAGAGGCAGTAGGGATGACCACGTGTTGTCTTGTGAATTGGACCATTTTCCTGTCCTGCTAAGTATTCAAAATGTAACGAGTACTTTTAGGTGTCAGGTAAAATGTAGGGAGTAAAAAAGTACATTATTTTCATTAGGACTGTTGTGAAGTAAAAGTAAAAGTTGTCAAAAATATAAATAGTAAAGTAAAGTACAGATACCCCTAAAAAACTACTGAAGTAGTACTGTAAAGTATTTTTTACTTATGTACTTTACACCACTGGTCCAAACTTCATGTCTCCATCAAAATCTGTTCAAAAGTTATTGGCGTTTTCACCCTTTTAGGGTAGCCAGTATTAGGGTGAATAATTCAATGGAGGCCAGAGAAATAAAGGGGTACAAATTCAGGAAAACAGCATTGAGTCAGCTAGGCTGGTTACTGGGAGAGAACTCAGTCAGCTAGGCTGGTTAATGGGAGAGAACTGAGTCAGCTAGGCTGGTTACTGGGAGAGAACTGAGTCAGCTAGGCTGGTTACTGGTTACTGGGAGAGAACTGAGTCAGCTAGGCTGGTTACTGGTTACTGGGAGAGAAATGAGTCAGCTAGGCTGGTTAATGGGAGAGAGCTGAGTCAGCTAGGCTGGTTACTGGTTACTGGGAGAGAACTGAGTCAGCTAGGTTGGTTACTGGTTACTGGGAGAGAACCGAGTCAGCTAGGCTGGTTACTGGGAGAGAACTGAGTCAGCTAGGCTGGATACTGGTTACTGGGAGAGAACTGAGTCAGCTAGGCTGGTTACTGGTTACTGTGAGAGAAATGAGTCAGCTAGGCTGGTTACTGGTTACTGGGAGAGAACTGAGTCAGCTAGGCTGGTTACTATGAGATAACTGAGTCAGCTAGGCTATTTACTGGTCACTGGTTACTGGGAGAGAACTGAGTCAGCTAGGCTGGTTACTATGAGATAACTGAGTCAGCTAGGCTGGTTACTGGTTACTGTGAGAGAAATGAGTCAGCTAGGCTGGTTACTGGGAGAGAACTGAGTCAGCTAGGCTGGTTACTGGTTACTGGGAGAGAACTGAGTCAGCTAGGCTGGTTACTATGAGATAACTGAGTCAGCTAGGCTGGTTACTGGAAGAGAACTGAGTAAGTTGGGCTCGTTACTGGGAGAGAACTGAGTCGGCTAGGCTGGTTAATGTGAGAGAACTGAGTCAGCTAGGCTGGTTACTGGTTACTGGGAGAGAACTGAGTCGGCTAGGCTGGTTACTGTGAGAGAACTGAGTCAGCTAGGCTGGTTACTGTGAGAGAACTGAGTCAGATCGGCTAGATACTGTGAGAGAACTGAGTCAGCTAGGCTGGTTACTGGAAGAGAACTGAGTCAGCTAGGCTGGTTACTGAGAGAGAACTGAGTCAGCTAGGCTGGTTACTGGGAGAGAACTGAGTCAGCTAGGCTGGTTACTGGGAGAGAACTGAGTCAGCTAGGCTGGTTACTGGGAGAGAACTGAGTCAGCTAGGCTGGTTACTGTGAGAGAACTGAGTCAACTAGGCTGATTACTGTGAGACAACTGAGTCAGATCGGCTAGATACTGTGAGATAACTGAGTCGACTAGGCTGGTTACTGTGAGATTACTGATTCAGCTAGGCTGGTTACTGTGAGAGAACTGAGTCAGCAAGGCTGGACAATGTAAGAGAACTGAGTCAGCTAGGCTGGTTACTGGTTACTGGGAGAGAACTGAGTCAGCTAGGCTGGTTACTGGTTACTGGGAGAGAACTGAGTCAGCTAGGCTGGTTACTGGGAGAGAACTGAGTCAGCTAGGCTGGTTACTGGTTACTGGGAGAGAACTGAGTCAGCTAGGCTGGTTACTGGGAGAGAACTGAGTCAGCTAGGCTGGTTACTGGTTACTGGGAGAGAAATGAGTCAGCTAGGCTGGTTACTGGTTACTGGGAGAGAACCGAGTCAGCTAGGCTGGTTACTGGAAGAGAACTGAGTCAGCTAGGCTATTTACTGGTTACTTTGAGAGAACTGAGTCAGCTAGGCTGGTTACTGGGAGAGAACTGAGTCAGCTAGGCTGGATACTGGTTACTGGGAGAGAACTGAGTCAGCTAGGCTGGTTACTGGTTACTGTGAGATAACTGAGTCAGCTAGGCTGGTTACTGGGAGACAACTGAGTCAGCTAGGCTGGTTACTGGGAGACAACTGAGTCAGTTAGGCTCGTTACTGGGAGAGAACTGAGTCGGCTAGGCTGGTTACTGTGAGAGAACTGAGTCAGCTAGGCTGGTTACTGGGAGAGAACTGAGTCAGCTAGGCTGGTTACTGGGAGAGAACTGAGTCAGCTAGGCTGGTTACTGGGAGAGAACTGAGTCAGCTAGGCTGGTTACTGTGAGAGAACTGAGTCAGCTAGGCTGGTTACTGTGAGAACTGAGTCAACTATGCTGATTACTGTGAGACAACTGAGTCAGATCGGCTAGATACTGTGAGATAACTGAGTCGACTAGGCTGGTTACTGTGAGATAACTGAGTCAGCTAGGCTGGTTACTGTGAGAGCACTGAGTCAGCAAGGCTGGACACTGTAAGAGAACTGAGTCAGCTAGGCTGGTTACTGGTTACTGGGAGATAATTGAGTCAGCTAGGCTGGTTACTGGTTACTGATAGAGAACTGAGTCAGCTAGGCTGGTTACTGGTTACTGGGAGATAATTGAGTCAGCTAGGCTGGTTACTGGTTGCTGGGAGAGGACTGAGTCAGCTAGGCTGGTTACTGGTTGCTGGGAGAGAACTGAGTCAGCTAGGCTGGTTACTGGTTACTGGGAGAAAACTGAGTCAGCCAGACTGGTTACTGGGAGAGAACTGAGTCAGCTAGGCTGGTTACTGGTTACTGGGGGAGAACTGAGTCAGCTAGGCTGGTTACTGGGAGAGAACTGAGTCAGCTAGGCTGGTTACTGTGAGAGAACTGAGTCAGCTAGGCTGGTTACTGGGAGAGAACTAAGTCAGCTAGGCTGGTTACTGTGAGAGAACTGAGTCAACTAGGCTGATTACTGTGAGAGAACTGAGTCAGATCAGCTAGATACTGTGAGATAACTCAGTCAGCTAGGCTGGTTACTGTGAGAGAACTGAGTCAACAAGGCTGGACACTGTAAGAGAACTGAGTCAGCTAGGCTGGTTACTGGTTACTGGGAGATCATTGAGTCAGCTAGGCTGGTTACTGGATGCTGGGAGAGGACTGAGTCAGCTAGGCTGGTTACTGGTTGCTGGGAGAGAACTGAGTCAGCTAGGCTGGTTACTGGTTACTGGGAGAAAACTGAGTCAGCCAGACTGGTTACTGGGAGAGAACTGAGTCAGCCAGGCTGGTTACTGGTTACTGGGAGAGAACTGAGTCAGCTAGGCTGGTTACTGGTTACTGGGGGAGAACTGAGTCAGCTAGGCTGGTTACTGGGAGAGAACTGAGTCAGCTATGCTGGTTACTGGGAGAGAACTGAGTCAGCTAGGCTGGATACTGGGAGAGACCTGAGTCAGCTAGGCTGGATACTGGGAGAGAACTGAGTCAGCTAGGCTGGATACTGGGAGAGAACTGAGTCAGCTAGGCTGGATACTGGGAGAGAACTGAGTCAGCTAGGCTGGTTACTGGGAGAGAACTGAGTCAGCTAGGCTGGATACTGGGAGAGAACTGAGTCAGCTAGGCTGGTTACTGGGAGAGAACTGAGTCAGCTAGGCTGGTTACTGGGAGAGAACTGAATTAGCTAGGCTGGTTACTGGGAGAGAACTGAGTCAGCTAGGCTGGTTACTGGTTACTGGGAGAGAACTGAGTCAGCAAGGCTGGACAATGTAAGAGAACTGAGTCAGCTAGGCTGGTTACTGGTTACTGGGAGAGAACTGAGTCAGCTAGGCTGGTTACTGGTTACTGGGAGAGAACCGAGTCAGCTAGGCTGGTTACTGGTTACTGGGAGAGAACTGAGTCAGCTAGGCTGGTTACTGGGAGAGAACTGAGTCAGCTAGGCTGGTTACTGGTTACTGGGAGAGAACTGAGTCAGCTAGGCTGGTTACTGGGAGAGAACTGAGTCAGCTAGGCTGGTTACTGGTTACTGGGAGAGAACCGAGTCAGCTAGGCTGGTTACTGGAAGAGAACTGAGTCAGCTAGGCTATTTACTGGTTACTTTGAGAGAACTGAGTCAGCTAGGCTGGTTACTGGGAGAGAACTGAGTCAGCTAGGCTGGATACTGGTTACTGGGAGAGAACTGAGTCAGCTAGGCTGGTTACTGGTTACTGTGAGATAACTGAGTCAGCTAGGCTGGTTACTGGGAGACAACTGAGTCAGCTAGGCTGGTTACTGGGAGACAACTGAGTCAGTTAGGCTCGTTACTGGGAGAGAACTGAGTCGGCTAGGCTGGTTACTGTGAGAGAACTGAGTCAGCTAGGCTGGTTACTGGGAGAGAACTGAGTCAGCTAGGCTGGTTACTGGGAGAGAACTGAGTCAGCTAGGCTGGTTACTGGGAGAGAACTGAGTCAGCTAGGCTGGTTACTGTGAGAGAACTGAGTCAGCTAGGCTGGTTACTGTGAGAAAACTGAGTCAACTATGCTGATTACTGTGAGACAACTGAGTCAGATCGGCTAGATACTGTGAGATAACTGAGTCGACTAGGCTGGTTACTGTGAGATAACTGAGTCAGCTAGGCTGGTTACTGTGAGAGCACTGAGTCAGCAAGGCTGGACACTGTAAGAGAACTGAGTCAGCTAGGCTGGTTACTGGTTACTGGGAGATAATTGAGTCAGCTAGGCTGGTTACTGGTTACTGATAGAGAACTGAGTCAGCTAGGCTGGTTACTGGTTACTGGGAGATAATTGAGTCAGCTAGGCTGGTTACTGGTTGCTGGGAGAGGACTGAGTCAGCTAGGCTGGTTACTGGTTGCTGGGAGAGAACTGAGTCAGCTAGGCTGGTTACTGGTTACTGGGAGAGAACTGAGTCAGCCAGACTGGTTACTGGGAGAGAACTGAGTCAGCTAGGCTGGTTACTGGTTACTGGGGGAGAACTGAGTCAGCTAGGCTGGTTACTGGGAGAGAACTGAGTCAGCTAGGCTGGTTACTGTGAGAGAACTGAGTCAGCTAGGCTGGTTACTGGGAGAGAACTAAGTCAGCTAGGCTGGTTACTGTGAGAGAACTGAGTCAACTAGGCTGATTACTGTGAGAGAACTGAGTCAGATCAGCTAGATACTGTGAGATAACTCAGTCAGCTAGGCTGGTTACTGTGAGAGAACTGAGTCAACAAGGCTGGACACTGTAAGAGAACTGAGTCAGCTAGGCTGGTTACTGGTTACTGGGAGATCATTGAGTCAGCTAGGCTGGTTACTGGATGCTGGGAGAGGACTGAGTCAGCTAGGCTGGTTACTGGTTGCTGGGAGAGAACTGAGTCAGCTAGGCTGGTTACTGGTTACTGGGAGAAAACTGAGTCAGCCAGACTGGTTACTGGGAGAGAACTGAGTCAGCCAGGCTGGTTACTGGTTACTGGGAGAGAACTGAGTCAGCTAGGCTGGTTACTGGTTACTGGGGGAGAACTGAGTCAGCTAGGCTGGTTACTGGGAGAGAACTGAGTCAGCTATGCTGGTTACTGGGAGAGAACTGAGTCAGCTAGGCTGGATACTGGGAGAGACCTGAGTCAGCTAGGCTGGATACTGGGAGAGAACTGAGTCAGCTAGGCTGGATACTGGGAGAGAACTGAGTCAGCTAGGCTGGTTACTGGGAGAGAACTGAGTCAGCTAGGCTGGATACTGGGAGAGAACTGAGTCAGCTAGGCTGGTTACTGGGAGAGAACTGAGTCAGCTAGGCTGGTTACTGGGAGAGAACTGAGTTAGCTAGGCTGGTTACTGGGAGAGAACTGAGTCAGCTAGGCTGGTTACTGGTTACTGGGAGAGAACTGAGTCAGCTAGGCTGGTTACTGATTACTGGGAGAGAACTGAGTCAGCTAGGCTGGTTACTGGTTACTGGGGGAGAACTGAGTCAGCTAGGCTGGTTACTGGGAGAGAACTGAGTCAGCTAGGCTGGTTACTGGGAGAGAACTGAGTCAGCTAGGCTGGTTACTGGGAGAGAACTGAGTCAGCTAGGCTGGTTACTGGGAGAGAACTGAGTCAGCTAGGCTGGTTACTGGTTACTGGGAGAGAACTGAGTCAGCTAGGCTGGTTACTGGTTACTGGGAGAGAACTGTGTCAGCTAGGCTGGTTACTGGGAGAGAACTGAGTCAGCTAGGCTGTTTACTGGGAGAGAACTGAGTCAGCTAGGCTGGTTACTGGTTACTGGGGGAGAACTGAGTCAGCTAGGCTGGTTACTGGGAGAGAACTGAGTCAGCTAGGCTGGTTACTGTGAGAGAACTGAGTCAGCTAGGCTGGTTACTGGGAGAGAACTAAGTCAGCTAGGCTGGTTACTGTGAGAGAACTGAGTCAACTAGGCTGATTACTGTGAGAGAACTGAGTCAGATCAGCTAGATACTGTGAGATAACTCAGTCAGCTAGGCTGGTTACTGTGAGAGAACTGAGTCAACAAGGCTGGACACTGTAAGAGAACTGAGTCAGCTAGGCTGGTTACTGGTTACTGGGAGATCATTGAGTCAGCTAGGCTGGTTACTGGTTGCTGGGAGAGGACTGAGTCAGCTAGGCTGGTTACTGGTTGCTGGGAGAGAACTGAGTCAGCTAGGCTGGTTACTGGTTACTGGGAGAAAACTGAGTCAGCCAGACTGGTTACTGGGAGAGAACTGAGTCAGCCAGGCTGGTTACTGGTTACTGGGAGAGAACTGAGTCAGCTAGGCTGGTTACTGGTTACTGGGGGAGAACTGAGTCAGCTAGGCTGGTTACTGGGAGAGAACTGAGTCAGCTATGCTGGTTACTGGGAGAGAACTGAGTCAGCTAGGCTGGATACTGGGAGAGACCTGAGTCAGCTAGGCTGGATACTGGGAGAGAACTGAGTCAGCTAGGCTGGATACTGGGAGAGAACTGAGTCAGCTAGGCTGGATACTGGGAGAGAACTGAGTCAGCTAGGCTGGATACTGGGAGAGAACTGAGTCAGCTAGGCTGGTTACTGGGAGAGAACTGAGTCAGCTAGGCTGGTTACTGGGAGAGAACTGAGTCAGCTAGGCTGGTTACTGGTTACTGGGAGAAAACTGAGTCAGCCAGACTGGTTACTGGGAGAGAACTGAGTCAGCCAGGCTGGTTACTGGTTACTGGGAGAGAACTGAGTCAGCTAGGCTGGTTACTGGTTACTGGGGGAGAACTGAGTCAGCTAGGCTGGTTACTGGGAGAGAACTGAGTCAGCTATGCTGGTTACTGGGAGAGAACTGAGTCAGCTAGGCTGGATACTGGGAGAGACCTGAGTCAGCTAGGCTGGATACTGGGAGAGAACTGAGTCAGCTAGGCTGGATACTGGGAGAGAACTGAGTCAGCTAGGCTGGATACTGGGAGAGAACTGAGTCAGCTAGGCTGGATACTGGGAGAGAACTGAGTCAGCTAGGCTGGTTACTGGGAGAGAACTGAGTCAGCTAGGCTGGTTACTGGGAGAGAACTGAGTTAGCTAGGCTGGTTACTGGGAGAGAACTGAGTCAGCTAGGCTGGTTACTGGTTACTGGGAGAGAACTGAGTCAGCTAGGCTGGTTACTGATTACTGGGAGAGAACTGAGTCAGCTAGGCTGGTTACTGGTTACTGGGGGAGAACTGAGTCAGCTAGGCTGGTTACTGGGAGAGAACTGAGTCAGCTAGGCTGGTTACTGGGAGAGAACTGAGTCAGCTAGGCTGGATACTGGGAGAGAACTGAGTCAGCTAGGCTGGTTACTGGGAGAGAACTGAGTCAGCTAGGCTGGTTACTGGGAGAGAACTGAGTCAGCTAGGCTGGTTACTGGTTACTGGGAGAGAACTGTGTCAGCTAGGCTGGTTACTGGGAGAGAACTGAGTCAGCTAGGCTGGTTACTGGGAGAGAACTGAGTCAGCTAGGCTGGAAACTGGGAGAGAACTGAGTCAGCTAGGCTGGTTACTGGGAGAGAACTGAGTCAGCTAGGCTGGTTACTGGGAGAGAACTGAGTCAGCTAGGCTGGTTACTGGGAGAGAACTGAGTCAGCTAGGCTGGTTACTGGGAGAGAACTGAGTCAGCTAGGCTGGTTACTGTGAGAACTGGCTTGCTGAACGATTCAGAACATGAAGAATCATATTTGTCTTGGTAAAATGTATTTTAAAACATAAGGAAGGGACATTTTATCTACATCCCTTGATAGAGTGGGTGGACACCCTACATCCTAATCTTTACCATTCCAAAATGCAATCGCCTACATTGGCAGCTTTACACTGAATACAGGCCCAGTGCTCTGCAGTAGTAAGGGAACCTGACTAGATCAGATTTACACATTGAAAACAGGCCCAGTGCTCTGCAGTGGTAAGGGAACCTGACTAGATCAGATTTACACACTGAATACAGGCCCAGTGCTCTGCAGTAGTAAGGGAACCTGACTAGATCAGATTTACACACTGAAAACAGGCCCAGTGCTCTGCAGTAGTAAGGGAACCTGACTAGATCAGATTTACACACTGAAAACAGGCCCAGTGCTCTGCAGTAGTAAGGGAACCTGACTAGATCAGATTTACACACTGAATACAGGCCCAGTGCTCTGCGGTAGTAAGGGAACCTGACTAGATCAGATTTACACACTGAATACAGGCCCAGTGCTCTGCGGTAGTAAGGGAACCTGACTAGATCAGATTTACACACTGAATACAGGCCCAGTTCTCTGCAGTAGTAAGGGAACCTGACTAGATCAGATTTACACACTGAATACAGGCCCAGTGCTCTGCGGTAGTAAGGGAACCTGACTAGATCAGATTTACACACTGAATACAGGCCCAGTGCTCTGCAGTAGTAAGGGAACCTGACTAGATCAGATTTACACACTGAATACAGGCCCAGTGCTCTGCGGTAGTAAGGGAACCTGACTAGATCAGATTTACACACTGAATACAGGCCCAGTGCTCTGCAGTAGTAAGGGAACCTGACTAGATCAGATTTACACACTGAATACAGGCCAGCTAACAAGTAGTGAGGTTTCACCCTGTAACCACTATTGATCTCCTAATTTATTCATGGTGAACATGGAGGCTGTCTGTACAGGCCTGGGTTCTGAGTCACTGAGCGTTAGTTCCCTCCTGCCTGGAAAGCCAGACGAGCAAAGATTGCAGTTGTGGGACGATTGTTTTGGCTCATTAGGACAGGTAAGCTCAATCAAGCACAGATAAAGTATTTGACATGATTTCAAATAGTATTTGAACCCGCCGTGTCTATGTTTGCTGCCATGCTTTAGTGGATACAAGCATTTGAACACTTTGATACTAGCTAGGTTATTTGATAGTCCCTTCGAGCAAATAGCTTAGAATGGTGTTTCACAACACAACTACACAACGACAATCAATATCAGATCCATCAGGTCATCAATTACCCAATCGAAGGCATGTCACCCCCAGGGATATGACCAGTGGACCTCTGAGAGTCCTTTTTTCCCCATTACTAATAACTGAGAAGCCTGAGTACAGAGGAACATCTCAGAACATACTGTACTGTAACCTGAGGACAGTTACACCTCTGGACCTCATATTAGACCCTATTGTATGGGCCTATACGTGCTGTAGTACTGTAGTACTGTATGGATCTATAAGTACTGTAGTACTGTAGTACTGTATGGATCTATAAGTACTGTAGTACTGTAATACTGTATAGATCTATAAGTACTGTAGTACTGTATGGGCCTAAACGTGCTGTAGTACTGTAGTACTGTAATACTGTATGGATCTATATGATCTGTAGTACTGTAGTACTGTAATACTGTATGGATCCATAAGTACTGTAGTACTGTAGTACTGTATGGGCCTATATGTGCTGTAGTACTGTAGTACTGTAATACTGTATGGATCTATAAGTACTGTAGTACTGTAGTACTGTAATACTGTATGGGCCTATACATGCTGTAGTACTGTAGTACTGTAATACTGTATGGATCTATAAGTACTGTAGTACTGTAGTACTGTATGGGCCTATACGTGCTGTAGTACTGTAATACTGTATGGATCTATAAGTACTGTATTACTGTAGTACTGTATGGATCTATACGTGCTGTAGTACTGTAGTACTGTAATACTGTATAGATCTATAAGTGCTGTAGTACTGTAATACTGTATGGATCTATAAGTACTGTAGTACTGTAGTACTGTATGGATCTATACGTGCTGTAGTACTGTAGTACTGTAATACTGTATAGATCTATAAGTGCTGTAGTACTGTAGTACTGTAATACTGTATGGATCCATAAGTACTGTAGTACTGTAGTACTGTATGGATCTATAAGTACTGTAGTACTGTAGTACTGTAGTACTGTATGGATCCATAAGTGCTGTAGTACTGTAGTACTGTAGTACTGTAGTACTGTAGTACTGTATGGATCTATAAGTGCTGTAGTACTGTAGTACTGTAATAGTGTATGGATCTATAAGTACTGTAGTACTGTAGTACTGTAGTACTGTATGGATCCATAAGTGCTGTAGTACTGTAGTACTGTAGTACTGTAGTACTGTAGTACTGTATGGATCTATAAGTGCTGTAGTACTGTAGTACTGTAATAGTGTATGGATCCATAAGTACTGTAGTACTGTAATACTGTATGGATCCATAAGTACTGTAGTACTGTAGTACTGTATGGATCTATAAGTGCTGTAGTACTGTAGTACTGTAATACTGTATGGATCCATAAGTACTGTAGTACTGTAGTACTGTAGTACTGTAATACTGTATGGATCCATAAGTACTGTAGTACTGTAGTACCCATGTAGTACAGGAAGTCTAGTGGTTAGAGTGGAGGGGAGGGGAGGCAGGTAGCCTAGTGGTTAGAGTGTAGGGGCGGCAGGTAGCCTAGTGGTTAGAGTGGAGGGGCGGCAGGTAGCCTAGTGGTTAGAGTGGAGGGACGGCAGGTAGTCTAGTGGTTAGAGTGGAGGGGAGGGGAGGCAGGTAGACTAGTGGTTAGAGTGGAGGGGCGGCAGCGTAGCCTAGTGGTTAGAGTGGAGGGGCGGCAGCGTAGTCTAGTGGTTAGAGTGGAGGAGCGGCAGGTAGTCTAGTGGTTAGAGTAGAGGGGCGGCAGCGTAGCCTAGTGGTTAGAGTGGAGGGGCGGCAGCGTAGCCTAGTGGTTAGAGTGGAGGGGCGGCAGGAAGCCTAGTGGTTAGAGTGGAGGGGCGGCAGGTAGCCTAGTGGTTAGAGTGGAGGGGCGGCAGGTAGCCTAGTGGTTAGAGTGGAGGGGCGGCAGCGTAGCCTAGTGGTTAGAGTGGAGGGGCGGCAGGTAGCCTAGTGGTTAGAGTGGAGGGGAGGGGAGGCAGGTAGCCTAGTGGTTAGAGTGTAGGGGCGGCAGGTAGCCTAGTGGTTAGAGTGGAGGGGCGGCAGGTAGCCTAGTGGTTAGAGTGGAGGGGCGGCAGGTAGTCTAGTGGTTAGAGTGGAGGGGAGGGGAGGCAGGTAGACTAGTGGTTAGAGTGGAGGGGCGGCAGGTAGACTAGTGGTTAGAGTGGAGGGGCGGCAGCGTAGCCTAGTGGTTAGAGTGGAGGAGCGGCAGGTAGTCTAGTGGTTAGAGTGGAGGGGAGGGGAGGCAGGTAGACTAGTGGTTAGAGTGGAGGGGCGGCAGCGTAGCCTAGTGGTTAGAGTAGAGGGAAGGCAGGTAGCCTAGTGGTTAGAGTAGAGGGAAGGCAGGTAGCCTAGTGGTTAGAGTAGAGGGAAGGCAGGTAGCCTAGTGGTTAGAGTGGAGGGGCGGCAGGTAGTCTAGTGGTTAGAGTGGAGGGGAGGGGAGGCAGGTAGACTAGTGGTTAGAGTGGAGGGGCGGCAGCGTAGCCTAGTGGTTAGAGTAGAGGGAAGGCAGGTAGCCTAGTGGTTAGAGTAGAGGGAAGGCAGGTAGCCTAGTGGTTAGAGTGGAGGGGCGGCAGGTAGCCTAGTGGTTAGAGTGTAGGGGCGGCAGGTAGCCTAGTGGTTAGAGTGGAGGGGCGGCAGGTAGCCTAGTGGTTAGAGTGGAGGGGCGGCAGGTAGCCTTGTGGTTAGAGTGGAGGGGCGGCAGGTAGCCTAGTGGTTAGAGTGGAGGGGCGGCAGGTAGCCTTGTGGTTAGAGTGGAGGGGCGGCAGGTAGCCTAGTGGTTAGAGTGGAGGGGCGGCAGGTAGTCTAGTGGTTAGAGTGGAGGGGAGGGGAGGCAGGTAGACTAGTGGTTAGAGTGGAGGGGCGGCAGGTAGACTAGTGGTTAGAGTGGAGGGGCGGCAGCGTAGCCTAGTGGTTAGAGTGGAGGAGCGGCAGGTAGTCTAGTGGTTAGAGTGGAGGGGAGGGGAGGCAGGTAGACTAGTGGTTAGAGTGGAGGGGCGGCAGCGTAGCCTAGTGGTTAGAGTAGAGGGAAGGCAGGTAGCCTAGTGGTTAGAGTAGAGGGAAGGCAGGTAGCCTAGTGGTTAGAGTAGAGGGAAGGCAGGTAGCCTAGTGGTTAGAGTGGAGGGGCGGCAGGTAGTCTAGTGGTTAGAGTGGAGGGGAGGGGAGGCAGGTAGACTAGTGGTTAGAGTGGAGGGGCGGCAGCGTAGCCTAGTGGTTAGAGTAGAGGGAAGGCAGGTAGCCTAGTGGTTAGAGTAGAGGGAAGGCAGGTAGCCTAGTGGTTAGAGTGGAGGGGCGGCAGGTAGCCTAGTGGTTAGAGTGTAGGGGCGGCAGGTAGCCTAGTGGTTAGAGTGGAGGGGCGGCAGGTAGCCTAGTGGTTAGAGTGGAGGGGCGGCAGGTAGCCTTGTGGTTAGAGTGGAGGGGCGGCAGGTAGCCTAGTGGTTAGAGTGGAGGGGCGGCAGGTAGCCTTGTGGTTAGAGTGGAGGGGCGGCAGGTAGCCTTGTGGTTAGAGCGTTGGACTAGTAACCGGAAGGTTGCAATATCGTAATCCCCGGGCTGACAAGGTAAAAATCTGTCGTTCTGCATCTGAACAAGGCAGTTAACCCACTGTTCCTCGGCCGTCATTGAAAATAAGAATTTGTTCTTAACTGACAGTGATGGAGAGGGCAGAGTAGACCTGAGTCTTGCTGCTATGCTGTGATGTGATGGAGAGGGCAGAGTAGACCTGAGTCTTGCTGCTATGCTGTGATGTGATGGAGAGGGCAGAGTAGACCTGACTCTTGCTGCTATGCTGTGATGTGATGTGATGGAGAGGGCAGAGTAGACCTGACTCTTGCACAAAACACCAGTCTCAACGTCAACAGTGAAGAGGTGACTCCGGGATGCTGGCCTTCTAGGCAGAGTTCCTCTGCCCAGTGTCTGTGCTCTTTTTGGACAGTCACGTCTCTAAGTGCTCTGTTGAATGATCAAGCATATAATAAATAAGTGCAGTATTTTCCCCAATCATATGCTGTACCCACGACGTCATCTCATACTGACCTCACCAGACCCTTAAACCACCCTTTGTCAACAACTAGGAAACAAGGGACCAATCAGAGCAGTAAAAGAGCCCGGTCCCAGCTGGAGGGTACACAGAGGAACACACCTGAGACTCATCAAGAACCCCTGCTAACGACCCCAGGTGACGGCACCTGTACCTAGTATTTATCGTCTGGTCTTGTTTGGTTGAAGTAACCCGATTACATCCACAGTCTCTGTCCATTGGGTACAGTATTCCAGAAATGTAATTTAGTGGGCGTCCTTATTCTGAACCCGATAACACGAATCCAAAAGATATATTCATGCAACTCAAGAAAAATTATCTTATTTTGTTGTAAATGATTACCTGGTTTGACTGACTAGGTCCCTGTATACAGCCCACTGGTGGCCTGGTGTTTTACATTATTCACCGCAGCAGTAAAACAAGCCATTTCTCTGTCTGCAGAGGACATCAGTTCAGCTTAGAGCAGTGGATCTGCACTGTACGTTTTATGAACAATGCCCCCCCCCCCCCCCCCCCCTACTCGCTGGTATAATTCCCCTACCACTTCACTGTAAATTGGTCTAGTCGGACTACAATGTTCTCCTGGTCCAGGGTTGAACAGAACATTAATGGTAGGACGACCCATTTACCAGGACCTAGCAAACATTTCTCAAAATGGCAGGTGCTTGAATGTATGTGTTGCAACCCCATGACTCCAGTGTAAAATCTGTCTGGTGTCTCTGAGCTGGTTACTGTAGACCTGCAACCCCCTGACTCCAGTGTAAAATCTGTCTGGTGTCTCTGAGCTGGTTACTGGAGACCTGTAACACCCTGACTCCAGTGTAAAATCTGTCTGGTGTTTCTGAGTTGGTTACTGGAGACCTGCAACCCCCTGATTCCAGTGTAAAATCTGTCTGGTGTCTCTGAGCTGGTTACTGTAGACCTGTAACACCCTGACTCCAGTGTAAAATCTGTCTGGTGTCTCTGAGCTGGTTACTGTAGACCTGCAACCCCCTGATTCCAGTGTAAAATCTGTCTGGTGTCTCTGAGCTGGTTACTGGAGAACTTCAGTCCTTACATCATATTTAATTAAATATTATTCATCTCCATCATGTACTATTTATATGTTTTAAATTTGTTTGGTTTTAATTTCGTATTAACTGCTGTGTAGTTTTTATTGTTGTATCAAAGGGCACAACTGTAAAAGAGACTCTGTCTCAGTTTGCTTCCCCTGTTTAAGAAAAAAAGGTGAATAAAATATCTCAAATGGAACCCATTGCCTTCCCTGGCAGAGGAACGTGGTTTCTGATTGGTTATTGTGCACGGGGTAGAGCAGTCACCAGGCGGCCATGTTGCTTGCTTCCAAAATGGTTATCCTGTTCTCTACGTATTCCAATACTTTTAACCAGGGTCCATAAAGGCTCTGGTCTAAAGTAGTGGACTATAGGGAATAGGGAGCTACTTGGGACACAGCTGGTGTCTGTGTAGTGTGGATGATCTGGTCTAAAGTAGTGGACTGTAGGGAATAGGGAGCTACTTGGGACACAGCTGGTGTCTGTGTAGTGTGGATGATCTGGTCTAAAGTAGTGGACTGTAGGGAATAGGGAGCTACTTGGGACACAGCTGGTGTCTGTGTAGTGTGGATGATCTGGTCTAAAGTAGTGGACTGTAGGGAATAGGGAGCTACTTGGGACACAGCTGGTGTCTGTGTAGTGTGGATGATCTGGTCTAAAGTAGTGGACTGTAGGGAATAGGGAGCTACTTGGGACACAGCTGGTGTCTGTGTAGTGTGGATGATCTGGTCTAAAGTAGTGGACTGTAGGGAATAGGGAGCTACTTGGGACACAGCTGGTGTCTGTGTAGTGTGGATGATCTGGTCTAAAGTAGTGGACTGTAGGGAATAGGGAGCTACTTGGGACACAGCTGGTGTCTGTGTAGTGTGGATGATCTGGTCTAAAGTAGTGGACTGTAGGGAATAGGGAGCTACTTGGGACACAGCTGGTGTCTGTGTAGTGTGGATGATCTGGTCTAAAGTAGTGGACTGTAGGGAATAGGGAGCTACTTGGGACACAGCTGGTGTCTGTGTAGTGTGGATGATCACAGTGTAACCTGGGGAGCACCTCTTCATGCGTTCAACGGCTCAGCAACAACCAATTATAAACCATGTGGAGGAGAGGAACAGGAACTGCACTATCAATCACTCTGATCAATCACTCTACTGGCTTGTTGTGGTGATCAGACCTGATCAATAACTCTCCTGGCCTGTTGTGGTGGTCAGACCTGATCAATAACTCTCCTTGCATGTTGTGGTGATCAGACCTGATCAATCACTCTCCTGGCTTGTTGTGGTGGTCAGACCTGATCAATAACTCTCCTGGCCTGTTGTGGTGGTCAGACCTGATCAATAACTCTCCTGGCTTGTTGTGGTGGTCAGACCTGATCAATAACTCTCCTGGCTTGTTGTGGTGGTCAGACCTGATCAATAACTCTCCTGGCCTGTTGTGGTGGTCAGACCTGATCAATAACTCTCCTGGCCTGTTGTGGTGGTCAGACCTGATCAATAACTCTCCTGGCTTGTTGTGGTGGTCAGACCTGATCAATAACTCTCCTGGCTTGTTGTGGTGGTCAGACCTGATCAACAACTCTCCTGGCCTGTTGTGGTGGTCAGACCTGATCAATAACTCTCCTGGCCTGTTGTGGTGGTCAGACCTGATCAATAACTCTCCTGGCCTGTTGTGGTGGTCAGACCTGATCAATAACTCTCCTGGCCTGCTGGAGTGTGATGCTCAGACCTTGAGTCCAAAAATATTTGAAATCATTAAAGCAAATGCTAAAGCTACTTTTATCAGGCTACTCAATACTGCCCCTTGCAGCCATAACAGGTTTAAAGCAAATGCTAAAGCTACTTGAAAGATGCCAAATAGTATTTGAGCCCAGGTGTGGACCATTCCAACCAGCTTCGTGGGCATCAGGTGGAGGTCGACTGGGGTCCTATCTGAACTCAAACACTCAGCTTTAATTTAAAGGGTCTCCTGTTTTGTGTTGCAAAAATGTAGAAATATGTACATATCTTCTTGGTGCAATGCATAGACACACATCTCTCAATGATCGGCTATGAAAAACTGTCCCTACCTTGTCCCAGACCTGCTGTTTTCAACTCTCTAGAGACCGCAGTTATCAACTACTGTGATTATTATTATTTGACCCTGCTGGTCATTTATGAACATTTGAAAATCTTGGCCATGTTCTGTTATAATCTCCAACCCGACACAGCCAGAAGAGGACTGGCCACCCCTCATAGCCTGGTTCCTCTCTAGGTTTCTTCCTAGGTTTTGGCCTTTCTATGGAGTTTTTCCTAGCCACCGTGCTTCTACACCTGCATTGCTTGCTGTTTGGGGGTTTTAGGCTGGGTTTCTGTACAGCACTTTGAGATATCAGCTGATGTAAGAAGGGCTTTATAAATACATTTGATTTGATTTGATCTACACCATCCAACAAGCAGATCAGCTTTACTAGACCTCACCAGTCTCTAGCCCTCACCAGTCTCTAGCCCTCACCAGTCTCTAGATCTCACCGGTTTCTAGCTCTCATCAGTCTCTAGCTCTCACCAGTCTCTAGCTCTCACCAGTCTCTAGCTAACACCAGACTCTAGCCTTCACCAGTCTCTAGCTCTCACCAGTCTCTAGCTCTCACCAGTCTCTAACTCTCACCAGTCTCTAGCTCTCACCAGTCTCTAGCTCTCACCAGTCTCTAGCTCTCACCAGTCTCTAGCTAACACCAGACTCTAGCCTTCACCAGTCTCTAGCTCTCACCGGTCTCTAGCTCTCACCGGTCGCTAGCTCTCACCGGTCTCTAGCACTCACCAGTCTCTAGCCTTCACCAGTCTCTAACTCTCACCAGTCTCTAGCTCTCACCAGTCTCTAGCTCTCACCAGTCTCTAGCTCTCACCGGTCTCTAGGCTTCACTGGTCTCTAGCTCTCACCAGTCTCTAGCTCTCACCAGTCTCTAGCTCTCACAAGTCTCTAGCTCTCACTGGTCTCTAGCTCTCACCGGTCTCTGGCTCTCACCAGTCTCTAGCTCTCACCAATCTCTAGGCTTCACCAGTCTCTAGCTCTCACCAGTCTCTAGCTCTCACCAGTCTCTAGCTCTCACCAGTCTCTAGCTCTCACCAGTCTCTAGCCTTCACCAGTCTCTAGCCCTCACCAGTCTCTAGCTCTCACCAGTCTCTAGCTCTCACCAGTCTATATCCTTCACCAGTCTCTAGCCTTCACCAGTCTCTAGCTCTCACCAGTCTCTAGCTCTCACCAGTCTCTATCCTTCACCAGTCTCTAGCCTTCACCAGTCTCTAGCTTTCACCAGTCTCTAGCTCTCACCAGTCTATATCCTTCACCAGTCTCTAGCCTTCACCAGTCTCTAGCTTTCACCAGTCTCTAGCTTTCACCAGTCTCTAGCTCTCACCAGTCTCTAGCCTTCACCAGTCTCTAGCCTTCACCAGTCTCTAGCTCTCACCAGTCTCTATCCCTCATTGGTCTCTAGCCTTCACCAGTCTCTAGCTAACACCGGTCTCTACCCTCTCTCTCTCTCTCCAGCCATACAGCCCTCCCACCCATACATCAATACAGCCCCAACCCTCCTAGCCATACAACCCCAATCATACAGCCATACAGCCCCAACCATACAGCCACACATTCCTAAGCATAAAGCCATACAGTCTCAACCCTCCCAGCCATACAGCCCCAACCCTCCCAGCCATACAGCCCCGGCCAAACAGCCCCAACCCTCCCAGCCATACAGCCCCAGCCCTCCCAGCCATACAGCCCCAGCCTTCCCAGCCATACAACCCCAGCCCTCCCAGCCATACAACCCCAGCCCTCCCAGCCATACAGCCCCAACCCTCCCAGCCATACAACTCCAGCCCTCCCAGCCATACAGCCCCAACCCTCCCAGCCATACAGCCCCAACCCTCCCAGCCATACAACTCCAGCCCTCCCAGCCATACAGCCCAAACCCTCCTAGCCATACAGCCCCAACCCTCCCAGCCATACAGCCCCAACCCTCCCAGCCATACAACCCCAGCCCTCCCAGCCATACAGCCCCAGCCCTCCCTAGCCATACAGCCCCAACCCTCCCACCTATACAGCCCCAACCCTTCCTAGCCATACAGCCCCAACTCTCCCTCGCCCTCAGTAGAGATTTAAAGGGGCAATGCTACTGGGCTTGGCTATAGGCTGGGGAGACCTCAGGTTTAATACTTGACCCTGATTAACAACTCTGAGTACCTGGCCCATCCAGAGGAGAATTCACCCCCCTTTCCCTTCCCTGTAGCAGCCCACATTGCAGCCCACATAGCAGCTCCCATAGCAGCCCACATAGCAGCCCACATAGCAGCTCCCATAGCAGCCCACATAGCAGCTCCCATAGCAGCCCACATAGCAGCCCACATAGCAGCTCACGTAGCAGCCCACGTAGCAGCCCACGAAGCAGCTCACGTAGCAGCTCACATAGCAGCTCCCATAGCAGCTCCCATAGCAGCTCCCATAGCAGCCCACATAGCAGCTCACATAGCAGCTCCCATAGCAGCCCACATAGCAGCCCACATAGCAGCCCACATAGCAGCCCACATAGCAGCTCACATAGCAGCCCACATAGCAGCCCACATAGCAGCTCCCATAGCAGCCCACATAGCAGCCCACATAGCAGCCCCCATATCAGCCCACATAGCAGCCCACATAGCAGCCCACATAGCAGCCCACATAGCAGCCCATATAGCAGCTCACATAGCAGCTCCCATAGCAGCTCACATAGCAGCTCCCATAGCAGCCCACATAGCAGCCCACATAGCAGCCCACATAGCAGCTCCCATAGCAGCCCACATAGCAGCTCCCATAGCAGCCCACATAGCAGCCCACATAGCAGCCCACGTAGCAGCCCACGTAGCAGCTCACGTAGCAGCTCACATAGCAGCCCACATAGCAGCTCCCATAGCAGCCCACATAGCAGCCCACATAGCAGCCCACATTGCAGCCCACATAGCAGCCCACATAGCAGCTCACATAGCAGCTCACATAGCAGCCCACATTGCAGCCCATATAGCAGCTCACATAGCAGCTCACATAGCAGCCCACATAGCAGCTCACATAGCAGCTCACAAAGCAGCTCACATAGCAGCCCATATAGCAGCTCACATAGCAGCCCACGTAGCAGCTCACGTAGCAGCTCACATAGCAGCTCACATAGCAGCTCCCACAGCAGCCCACATAGCAGCCCACATAGCAGCCCACGTAGCAGCCCACATAGCAGCTCCCATAGCAGCTCACATAGCAGCCCACATAGCAGCTCCCATAGCACCCCACATAGCAGCCCACATAGCAGCCCACATAGCAGCTCCCATAGCAGCTCCCATAGCAGCCCACATAGCAGCTCACATAGCAGCTCCCATAGCAGCCCACATAGCAGTTCACATAGCAGCTCCCATAGCAGCCCACATAGCAGCCCACATAGCAGCCCACATTGCAGCCCACATAGCAGCTCCCATAGCAGCTCACATAGCAGCTCACATAGCAGCCCACATAGCAGCTCACATAGCAGCTCACAAAGCAGCTCACATAGCAGCCCATATAGCAGCTCCCATAGCAGCCCACATAGCAGCCCACATAGCAGCCCACATAGCAGCTCACATAGCAGCTCACATAGCAGCTCCCATGGCAGCCCACATAGCAGCCCACATAGCAGCCCACGTAGCAGCCCACGTAGCAGCTCACGTAGCAGCTCACATAGCAGCCCACATAGCAGCCCACATAGCAGCCCACATAGCAGCCCACATTGCAGCCCACATAGCAGCCCACATAGCAGCTCACATAGCAGCTCACATAGCAGCCCACATTGCAGCCCATATAGCAGCTCACATAGCAGCTCACATAGCAGCCCACATAGCAGCTCACATAGCAGCTCACAAAGCAGCTCACATAGCAGCCCATATAGCAGCTCACATAGCAGCCCACGTAGCAGCTCACGTAGCAGCTCACATAGCAGCTCACATAGCAGCTCCCACAGCAGCCCACATAGCAGCCCACGTAGCAGCCCACGTAGCAGCCCACATAGCAGCTCCCATAGCAGCTCACATAGCAGCCCACATAGCAGCTCCCATAGCACCCCACATAGCAGCCCACATAGCAGCCCACATAGCAGCTCCCATAGCAGCTCCCATAGCAGCCCACATAGCAGCTCACATAGCAGCTCCCATAGCAGCCCACATAGCAGTTCACATAGCAGCTCCCATAGCAGCCCACATAGCAGCCCACATAGCAGCCCACATTGCAGCCCACATAGCAGCTCCCATAGCAGCTCACATAGCAGCTCACATAGCAGCCCACATAGCAGCTCACATAGCAGCTCACAAAGCAGCTCACATAGCAGCCCATATAGCAGCTCCCATAGCAGCCCACATAGCAGCCCACATAGCAGCCCACATAGCAGCTCACATAGCAGCTCACATAGCAGCCCACATTGCAGCCCATATAGCAGCTCACATAGCAGCTCACATAGCAGCCCACATAGCAGCTCACATAGCAGCTCACAAAGCAGCTCACATAGCAGCCCATATAGCAGCTCACATAGCAGCCCACGTAGCAGCTCACGTAGCAGCTCACGTAGCAGCTCACATAGCAGCTCCCACAGCAGCCCACATAGCAGCCCACATAGCAGCCCACGTAGCAGCCCACATAGCAGCTCCCATAGCAGCTCACATAGCAGCCCACATAGCAGCTCCCATAGCAGCCCACATAGCAGCCCACATAGCAGCCCACATAGCAGCCCACATAGCAGCTCCCATAGCAGCTCCCATAGCAGCCCACATAGCAGCTCACATAGCAGCCTACATAGCAGTTCACATAGCAGCTCCCATAGCAGCCCACATAGCAGCCCACATAGCAGCCCACATTGCAGCCCACATAGCAGCTCCCATAGCAGCTCACATAGCAGCTCACATAGCAGCCCACATAGCAGCTCACATAGCAGCTCACAAAGCAGCTCACATAGCAGCCCATATAGCAGCTCACATAGCAGCCCACGTAGCAGCTCACGTAGCAGCTCACATAGCAGCTCACATAGCAGCTCCCACAGCAGCCCACATAGCAGCCCACATAGCAGCCCACGTAGCAGCCCACGTAGCAGCTCACGTAGCAGCTCACATAGCAGCTCACATAGCAGCTCCCATAGCAGCTCCCATAGCAGCTCACATAGCAGCCCATATAGCAGCTCCCATAGCAGCTCCCATAGCGATAGACATTAGAGGACAATTAAGGGGTTTATCTCTCTCTCCAATTCAATTAGCTTTATTTTCCTTGGAAACATATTATTACATTGCCAAAGCAAATGAAATAGACAATAAACAAAAGGGAAATTAACAAGGGAAAACATAAGTAAACATTACACTCACAGTAGTTTTAAAAGAATGTAGACATTTCAAATGTTATATTATTGTGTATGTACACTGAGCAAGTAGTTGAAGTGTGAAATGGAAAATCAATAAACAGATAAATATGGGTTGTATTTACAATGTTGTTTGTTCTTCACCGGTTACTCTTTTCTCATGGCAACAGGTCACACATCTTGCTGCTGTGATGTCACACTGCGATATTTGACCGAACAGATATGGGAGATTATCAGTGTTTGATTTGTTTTCAAATTTTTTTGTGGGTCTGTGTAATCTGAGGGAAATATGTGTTTCTAATATGGTCATACATTTAGCAGGAGGTTAGGAAGTGCAGCTCAGTTTCCACCTCATTTTGTGAGCAGTGAGCACATAGCCTGTCTTCTCTTGAGACCCAGGTCTGCTACGGTGGCCTTTCTCAATAGCAAGGCTATGCTCACTGAGTCTGTACATAGTCAAAGCTTTCCTTAAGTTTGGGTCAGTCACAGTGGTTAGGTATTCTGCCACTGTTCACTCTCTGTTTAGGGCCAAATAGCATTCCAATGTACTCTGTTTTTTGTTTGATTCTTGTCAGTGTGTCAAATAGTTATCTTTTTGCTTTCTCATAATTTGGTTGGGTCTAAAAGTGTTTCTGTCCTGGGGCTCTGTGGGGTGTGTTTGTGGTTGTGAACAGAGCCCCAGAACCAGCTTGCTTAGGGGACTCTTCTCCAGGTTCATCTCTCTGTAGGTGATGGCTTTGTTATGGAAGGTTTGGGAATCGCTTCCTTTTAGGTGGTTGTAGAATTTAACGTCTCTTTTCTGGATTTTGATAATTAGCGGGTATCTACCTAATTCTGCTTTGCATGCATTATTTGGTGTTTTACGTTGTACACTGAGGATATTTTTGCAGAATTCTGCAAGCAGAGTCTCAATTTGGTGTTTGTCTCATTTTGTGGATTCTTGGTTGGTGAGCGGACCCCAGACCTCACAACCACAAAGGGCAATTGATTCAATAACTGATTCAAGTATTTTTAGCCAGATCCTAATTGGTATGTTGAAATTTATGTTCCTTTTGATAGTGTAGAAGGCCCTTCTTGCCTTGTCTCTCAGCTTGTTTACAGCTTTGTGGAAGTGACCTGTGGTGCTGATGTTTAGGCCGAGGTATGTCTAGTTTGTGTGCCTTAGGTCAACGGTGTCTAGATGGAATTTGTATTTGCACACTCTTGGCATTCTCTTAACCAGCTTTATGAGGAATGATTTTCCAAACAGTCTTAAAGTAATTCCCACATATCCTGAGCACGTGTTGGCTGCTTTTCCTTCACTCTGCGGTCCAACTCATCCCAAACCATCTCAATTGGGTTGAGGTCGGGTGATTGTGGAGGCCAGGTCATCTGATGCAGCATTCCATCACTCTCCTTGGTCAAATAGCCCTTATACAGCCTGGAGGTGTGTTTTGGGTCATTTTTCTGTTGACAAACAAATGATAGTCCCACTAAGCGCAAACCAGATGAGATGGCGTATCACTGCAGAATGCTGTGGTTGCCATGCTGGTTAAGTGTGCCTTGAATTCTAAATTAATCTCTGACAGTGTCACCAGCAAAGCATCACCACACCTCCTCCTCCATGCTTCACGGTGGGAACCACACATGCGTAGATCCTCCGTTCACCTACTCTGCGTCTCACAAAGATACAGTTGGAACCAAACATTTCAAATTTGGACTCTTCAGACCAAAGGACAGATTTCCACCGGTCTAATGTCCATTGTTCGTGTTTCTTGGCCTAAGCAAGTCTCTTCTTATTATTGGTGTCCTTTAGAAGTGGCTAATTTGCAGCAATTCGTCCACGAAGACCTGATTCACACAGTCTCCTCTGAACAGTCGATGTTGTTACTCTGTGAAGCATTTATTTGGGCAGTAATTTTTGAGGCTGGTAAGTCTAATGCAGTGGTGGTTCTAGCTTGTAGAGCTTGCTCCCTGGGCGAACCCTCCCCTTAAAACATTTTTTTTTTAATTGAACAAATACACAAATAAATAATCATAACATTTAAAACTGTATAAATATACAAATATAATACTCAAAAAGAAATAACAAAGACAAATAGAAACAAATTTATGTTGATTTGGCACTCGAGCATCAATATATTACTGTCAACCAAGAGTCAAGACTAAACCAATTCACCTTGGTGGTGTGCAGACTACATTACCCATCTCCCAAACTGTCAACCATGGGTCAAGACTAAACCAATTCACCTTGGTGGTGTTCAGACTACATTACCCATCTCCCAACACTGTCAACCAAGAGTCAAGACTAAACCAATTCACCTTGGTGGTGTGCAGACTACATTACCCATCTCCCAACACTGTCACCAAGGGTCAAGACTAAACCAATTCACCTTAGTGGTGTGCAGACTACATTACCCATCTCCCAACACTGTCAACCAAGGGTTAAGACTAAACCAATTCACCTTGGTGGTGTTCAGACTACATTACCCATCTCCCAACACTGTCAACCAAGGGTCAAGACTAAACCAATTCACCTTGGTGGTGAGAAGACTACATTACCCATCTCCCAACACTGTCAACCAAGAGTCAAGACTAAACCAATTCACCTTGGTGGTGTGCAGACTACATTACCCATCTCCCAACACTGTCAACCATGGGTCAAGACTAAACCAATTCACCTTGGTGGTGTGCAGACTACATTACCCATCTCCCAACACTGTCAACCAAGAGTCAAGACTAAACCAATTCACCTTGGTGGTGTGCAGACTGGTTTTATTTTATTCTGAACGATTTCGCACAAACCAGAAAAAAATGCGACAATATGTCTGTGAAACTATATATTCACAGTATTATGATGATTTGTGGTTGATTTGGTAGCATTTTGTATTGTGACTGATTTTAACTAATTGCATTAGTACTGTACACTGTTAGAGGTTGACTATTTGATAGATTCCCTCGCTCCCCCTACCTCGGGCTTCCGGTGGGGAGACCTGAGGTCAACCTATCCCTGCCCCCCCATCTCGTACTTCTGATTGGGAGACCTTCCCAGGCAGTAGCCTGCCTAGCTCACAAACTATAATCAGGGCGCCCACTCCGACAAGGTTAATTGACCCACAGTCCCACACTGTGACATGATATCATTGACGTGACGTGCAAATGAGCGATAGAAAACCGATCGAGCAAATGTCACCATTCCAAATGTTTTTGTGCGGGAACCCCGTGGCAAGATGTCACCCTTGGCAGCTGCTCATGTCGCTTATACCTAAATCCGCCACTGCTCTAATGAACATCCTCTTCGGCAGAGGTAACTCTGGGTCTTCCTTTCCTGTGGCGGTCCTCATGAGAGCCAGTTTCATCATAACGCTTGATGGTTGTTGTGACTGCACTTGAAGAAACTTTCAAAGTTATTTCAATTTTACGGATTGACTGAGTAATGATGGATTGCCATTTCTCTTTACTTATTTGAGCTGTTCTTGCCGTAATATGGACTTGGTCTTTTAACAAAATGGCTATCTTCTGTATACCACCCCCTACCTTGTCACAACACAACTGATTACCTGAAACGCATTAAGAAGGAAAGAAATTCCACAAATTTACTTTGAACACGGCACACCTGTTAATTGAAATGCATTCCAGGTGACTACCTCATGAAGCTGGTTGAGAGAATGTCAAGCGTGTTCAAAGCTGTCATCAAGGTAGAGGGTGGCTACTTTTAAGAATCTCAAATACAATATACACTGCTCAAAAAAATAAAGGGAACACTTAAACAACACAATGTAACTCCAAGTCAATCACACTTCTGTGAAATCAAACTGTCCACTTAGGAAGCAACACTGATTCACAATAAATTTCACATGCTGTTGTGCAAATGGAATAGACAAAAGGTGGAAATTATAGGCAATTAGCAAGACACCCCCAATAAAGGAATGGTTCTGCAGGTGGTGACCACAGACAACTTCTCAGTTCCTATGCTTCCTGGCTGATGTTTTGGTCACTTTTGAATGCTGGTGGTGCTCTCACTCTAGTGGTAGCATGAGACGGAGTCTACAACCCACACAGTGGCTCAGGTAGTGCAGTTCATCCAGGATGGCACATCAATGCGAGCTGCGGCAAAAAGGTTTGCTGCGTCTGTCAGCGTAGTGTCCAGAGCATGGAGGCGCTACCAGGAGACAGGCCAGTACATCAGGAGACGTGGAGGAGGCCGTAGGAGGGCAACAACCCAGCAGCAGGACCGCTACCCCCGCCTTTGTGCCAGGAGGTGCACTGCCAGAGCCCTGCAAAATGACCTCCAGCAGGCCACAAATGTGCATGTGTCTGCTCAAACAGTCAGAAACAGACTCCATGAGGGTGGTATAAGGGCCTGACGTCCACAGGTGGGGGTTGTGCTTACAGCCCAGCACCGTGCAGGACGTTTGGCATTTGCCAGAGAACACCAAGGTTGGCAAATTCGCCACTGGCGCCCTGTGCTCTTCACAGATGAAAGCAGGTTCACACTGAGCACATGAGCACATGTGACAGAGTCTGGAGACGCCGTGGAGAACGTTCTGCTGCCTGCAACATCCTCCAGCATGACCGGTTTGGTGGTGGGTCAGTCATGGTGTGGGGTGGCATTTCTTTGTGGGGCCGCACAGCCCTCCATTTGCTCGCCAGAGGTAGCCTGACTGCCATTAGGTACCGAGATGAGATCCTCAGACCCCTTGTGAGACCATATGCTGACACATGCACATTTGTGGCCTGCTGGAGGTCATTTTGCAGGGCTCTGGCAGTGCACCTCCATGCACAAAGGCGGAGGTAGCGGTCCTGCTGCTGGGTTGTTGCACTCCTACGGCCTCCTCCACGTCTCCTGATGTACTGGCCTGTCTCCTGGTAGCGCCTGCATGCTCTGGACACTACGCTGACAGACACAGCAAACCTTTTAGCCACAGCTCGCATTGATGTGCCATCCTGGATGAACTGCACTACCTGAGCCACTTGTGTGGGTTGTAGACTCCGTCTCATGCTACCACTAGAGTGAGAGCACCGCCAGCATTCAAAAGTGACCAAAACATCAGCCAGGAAGCATAGAAACTGAAAAGTGGTCTGTGGTCACCACCTGCAGAATCACTCCTTTTTTGGGGGTGTCTTGCTAATTGCCTATAATTTCCACCTTTTGTCTATTCCATTTGCACAACAGCATGTGAAATTTATTGTGAATCAGTGTTGCTTCCTAAGTGGACAGTTTGATTTCATAGAAGTGTGATTGACTTGGAGTTACATTGTGTTGTTTAAGTGTTCCCTTTATTTTTTTGAGCAGTGTATATATATAATATATTACATTAGTTATATAATATATATAATATATTACATTCGTTATATATATAATATATTACATCAGTTATATATATATATAATATATTACATTAGTTATATATATAATATATTACATTAGTTATATATATAATATATTACATTAGTTATATATATAATATATTACAAAAAATTGTATATTTTCATTTGTTAAAATTGTTTTGCTTACCACAGTACATGATTCCATACGTGTTATTTCATGTAGAATGTAGAAAATAGTAAAAATAAAGAAAAACCCTGGAACGAGTAGGTGTGTCCAAAACTTTTCACTGGTACTGTATGTTGAAGAGGGTGGGGCTTAAGCTGCATCCCTGTCTCACCCCACGGCCCTGTGGAAAGAAATGTGTGTGTTTCTTGCCAATTTTAACACACTTGTTGTCTCACTCTGTCTCCCTCTCTCTGTCTCTGTGTCTCTCTCTCTCCTCTCGTTCTCTCTCTCTCTCTGTATCTCTCTCTCTCTATCTCTGTCTCTCTCTCTCTGTATCTCTCAATCTCTGTCTCTCTCTCTCGCTATCTCTCTCTCTCCTCTCTGTTTCTCTCTCTCTCTGTATCTCTCTCTCTGTATCTCTCTCTCTCTCTCTCTGTCTCTCTCTCTCTCTCTGTATCTCTCTCTGTATCTCTGTCTCTCTCTCTCTGTCTCTCTCTCTATATCTCTCTGTCTCTCTTTCTCTCTCTCTCTGTCTCTCTTTCTCTCTCTCTCTGTCTCTCTCTCTGTGTGTCTCTCTGTCTCTCTCTGTGTATCTATCTGTCTCTCTCCGTCTATCTTCTCTATCTCCTTCTCTCTGTCTCTCTCTCTGTCTCTCTTCTCTCTCTCCTTCTCTCTGTCTCTCTCACTTTTTCATCATCCTCTTCCTCTTGATTTTTGTCTGTGTGTGTGTCCATATGTCTCTGTGTGTGTCCATATGTCTGTGTGTGTGTCCATATGTCTCTGTGTGTGTCCAAATGTCTCTGTGTGTGTCCAAATGTCTCTGTGTGTCCATATGTCTCTGTGTGTGTCCATATGTCTGTGTGTGTCCATATGTCTCTGTTTGTGTGTCCATATGTCTGTGTGTGTCCATATGTCTCTGTGTGTTCAAATGTCTCTGTTTGTGTGTCCATATGTCTGTGTGTGTCCATATGTCTGTGTGTGTCCATATGTTTGTGTGTGTGTCCATATGTCTCTGTGTGTGTCCATATGTCTGTGTGTGGGTCAGAGCATGTGCACGTGTGTGTGTGTGTGTGTGTGTGTGTGTGTGTGTGTGTGTGTGTGTGTGTGTGTGTGTGTGTGTGTGTGTGTGTGTATTCTCACCAGACCTGACATAGTACTCTCCCCAGACCTGACATAGTATTCTCCCCAGACCTGACATAGGATTCTCCCCAGACCAGACATAGTATTCTCCCCAGATCTGACATAGTATTCTCCCCAGACCTGACATAGTATTCTCAAATGACCTGACATAGTATTCTCCTCAGACCTGACATAGTATTCTCCCCAGACCTGACATAGTATTCTCCCCAGACCTGACATAGTATTCTCCCCAGACCTGACCTAGTATTCTCCCCAGACCTGACATAGTTTTTTCCCCAGACCTGACATCGTATTCTCCCCAGACCTGACATACTATTCTCCCCAGACCTGACATAGTATTCTCCACAGACCTGACATAGTATTCTCCACTAACCTAACATAGTATTCTCCCCAGAACTGATGTAGTATTCTCCCCAGACCTGACATAGTATTCTCCCAAGACCTGACATAGTATTCTCCCCAGACCTGACATAGTATTCTCAAAAGACCTGACATAGTATTCTCCCCAGACCTGACATAGTAATCTCCCCAGGCCTGTCATAGTATTCTCCCCAGACCTGACATAGTATTTTCCCCAGACCTGACATAGTATTCTCCCCAGACCTGACATAGTATTCTCCCCAGACCTGACATAGTATTCTCCCCAGACCTGACATAGTATTCTCCCCAGACCTGACATAGTATTCTCCCCAGACCTGACATAGTATTCTCCCCAGACCTGACATACTATTCTCCCCAGACCTGACATAGTATTCTCCCCAGACCTGACCTAGTATTCTCCCCAGACCTGACATAGTTTTTTCCCCAGACCTGACATTGTATTCTCCCCAGACCTGACATAGTATTCTCCCCAGACCTGACATCGTATTCTCCCCAGACCTCACATAGTATTCTCCCCAGACCTCACATAGTATTCTCAAATGACCTGACATAGTATTCTCCCCAGACCTGACATAGTATTCTCAAATGACCTGACATAGTATTCTCCCCAGACCTGAAATAGTATTCTCCCCAGACCTGACATAGTATTCTCCCCAGATCTGACATAGTATTCTCCACAGACCTGACATAGTATTCTCCCCAGACCTGACATAGTATTCTCCAAAGACCTGACATTGTATTCTCCCCAGACCTGACATAGTATTCTCCCCAGACCTGACATCGTATTCTCCCCAGATCTGACATAGTATTCTCCACAGACCTGACATAGTATTCTCCACAGACCTGACATAGTATTGTCAAAAGACCTGACATAGTATTCTCCCCAGATCTGACATAGTATTCTCAAAAGACCTGACATAGTATTCTCCCCAGACCTGACATAGTATCTTCCCCAGACCTGACATAGTATTCTCCCCAGACCTGACATAGTATTCTCCCCAGACCTGACATCGTATTCTCCCCAGACCTGACATCGTATTCTCCAAAGACCTGACATTGTATTCTCCACCAGACCTGACATAGTATTCTCCCCAGACCTGACATAGTATTCTCCCCAGACCTGACATAGTATTCTCCCCAGACCTGACATAGTATTCTCCCCAGACCTGACATGGTATTCTCCCCAGACCAGACATAGTATTCTCCCCAGACCTGACATAGTATTCTCCTCAGACCTGACATAGTATTCTCCCCAGACCTGACATATTATTCTCCTCAGACCTGACATAGTATTCTCCCCAGACCTGACATAGTATTCTCCACAGACCTGACATAGTATTCTCCCCAAACCTGACATAGTATTCTCCCCAGACCTGACATAGTATTCTCCCCAGACCTGACATCGTATTCTCCCCAGACCTGACATCGTATTCTCCCCAGACCTGACATAGTATTCTCCCCAGACCTGACATAGTATTCTCCCCAGACCTGACATAGAATTCTCCCCAGACCTGACATAGTTATCTCCCCAGACCTGACATAGTATTCTCCCCAGACCTGACATAGTATTCTCCCCAGACCGGACATCGTATTCTCCCCAGACCTAACATAGTATTCTCCCCAGACCTCACATAGTATTCTCAAATGACCTGACATAGTATTCTCCCCAGACCTGACATAGTATTCTCAAATGACCTGACATAGTATTCTCCCCAGACCTGAAATAGTATTCTCCCCAGACCTGACATAGTATTCTCCCCAGACCTGACATAGTATTCTCCCCAGACCTGACATAGTATTTTCCCCAGACCTGACATAGTATTCTCCCCAGACCTGCCATAGTATTCTCCCCAGACCTGACATAGTATTCTCAAAAGACCTGACATAGTATTCTCCCCAGACCTGACATAGTATTCTCAAAAGACCTGACATAGTATTCTCCCCAGACCTGACATAGTATTTTCCCCAGACCTGACATAGTATTCTCCCCAGACCTGACATCGTATTCTCCCCATACCTGACATCGTATTCTCCCCAGACCTGACATTGTATTCTCCCCAGACCTGACATAGTATTCTCCAAAGACCTGACATAGTTATCTCCCCAGACCTGACATAGTTATCTCCCCAGACCTGACATTGTATTCTCCCCAGACCTGACATTGTATTCTCCCCAGACCTGACATAGTATTCTCCCCAGACCTGACATAGTATTCTCCCCAGACCTCACATAGTATTCTCAAATGAGCTGACATAGTATTCTCCCCAGACCTCACATAGTATTCTCAAATGAGCTGACATAGTATTCTCCCCAGACCTGAAATAGTATTCTCCCCAGACCTGACATAGTATTCTCCCCAGATCTGACATAGTATTCTCCACAGACCTGACATAGTATTCTCCCCAGACCTGACATAGTATTCTCCAAAGACCTGACATTGTATTCTCCCCAGACCTGACATAGTATTCTCCCCAGACCTGACATCGTATTCTCCCCGGACCTGACATAGTATTCTCCCCAGACCTCACATAGTATTCTCAAATGACCTGACATAGTATTCTCCCCAGACCTGACATAGTATTCTCAAATGACCTGACATAGTATTCTCCCCAGACCTGAAATAGTATTCTCCCCAGACCTGACATAGTATTCTCCCCAGATCTGACATAGTATTCTCCACAGACCTGACATAGTATTCTCCCCAGACCTGACATAGTATTCTCCCCAGACCTGACATAGTATTTTCCCCAGACCTGACATAGTATTCTCCCCAGACCTGACATAGTATTCTCCCCAGACCTGACATAGTATTCTCCCCAGACCTGACATAGTATTCTCCCCAGACCTGACATAGTATTCTCCCCAGACCTGACATAGTATTCTCCCCAGACCTGACATAGTATTCTCCCCAGACCTGACCTAGTATTCTCCCCAGACCTGACATAGTTTTTTCCCCAGACCTGACATAGTATTCTCCCCAGACCTGACATAGTATTCTCCCCAGACCTGACATAGTATTCTCCACAGACCTGACATAGTATTCTCCACTGACCTAACATAGTGTTCTCCACAGAACTGATATAGTATTCTCCCCAGACCTGACATAGTATTCTCCCAAGACCTGACATAGTATTCTCCCCAGACCTGACATAGTATTCTCAAAAGACCTGACATAGTATTCTCCCCAGACCTGACATAGTATTCTCCCCAGACCTGACATAGTATTTTCCCCAGACCTGACATAGTATTATCCCCAGACTTGACATAGTATTCTCCCCAGATCTGACATAGTATTCTCCACAGACCTGACATAGTATTCTCCACAGACCTGACATAGTATTCTCAAAAGACCTGACATAGTATTCTCCCCAGACCTGACATAGTATTCTCCCCAGACCTGACATAGTATTCTCAAAAGACCTGACATAGTATTCTCCCCAGACCTGACATAGTATTTTCCCCAGACCTGACATAGTATTCTCCCCAGACCTGACATAGTATTCTCCCCAGACCTGACATCGTATTCTCCCCAGACCTGACATCGTATTCTCCAAAGACCTGACATTGTATTCTCCACCAGACCTGACATAGTATTCTCCCCAGACCTGACATAGTATTCTCCCCAGACCTGACATAGTATTCTCCCCAGACCTGACATAGTATTCTCCCCAGACCTGACATGGTATTCTCCCCAGACCAGACATAGTATTCTCCCCAGACCTGACATAGTATTCTCCTCAGATCTGACATAGTATTCTCCCCAGACCTGACATAGTATTCTCCTCAGACCTGACATAGTATTCTCCCCAGACCTGACATAGTATTCTCCACAGACCTGACATAGTATTCTCCCCAAACCTG